>NW_024070194.1:0-196029 GCF_014754425.2 Oryx dammah
GACCCTGACCCTGACCCCGACCCTGACCCTGACCCCGACCCTGACCCTGACCCCTGACCCCGACCCTGACCCTGACCCCGACCCCGACCCTGACCCCGACCCCGACCCTGACCCTGACCCTGACCCTTGACCCTGACCCTGACCCTTGACCCTGACCCCGACCCGACCCTAAACCCTGACCCCGACCCCGACCCCGACCCTCAACCCTGACCCTAACCTTGGCTCAGCCCCAGGCTAGCTGCTCCTGAACATCATCCAGCGTTCCCAGGTAAAACACCTGAATATGAGCAAAGACCTCACAGGCTGGAGGGAAGGGCTTGGGGCCGCCCTAGCAACTGCACGCTTCCTGGGTTGGTCCTGACCCAGGGGCTCTTCTGGAAGCCTTACGTCCCCCTCCCTGAGTTGCCTCTCCAGTCCTGCTCCCAATGCTTTCTCTCTTGCTTCCTCACCCCCGCCCTCCACAGCGGGGAGTTGTCAAAAAGCAGGCACAGCTGACACACCGCTTCCTTACCTGGTCTAGAGAAGACCTGATCACAAACAGCAACTGCAAGGCCGTCTCGCCAGCCCAGCCCACATGCCCCTCAGAGTATGGCACAGAGTCCAGCTGTAGACGCTTCACCCACTTACAGAGGCCTCAGCCCAGCCTCCCCTGGAAGGGCTGGCCAGGGGTCAGTGAGCGAACCACCCCCCGCCCAATCAGGGACTCTCAGTTGCAAAAAATGGGCCTTACTGTGCAAGGAACAGCAACTGTGCAGTTGCAAGGAACAGGTGAGGGTCCTGAGGGTCAAGATGGACTTGGGGCTGGATTTCTGGCTTGCTTTCTAATCATTTTATTTGGCCCACCTGTGGGATGTAATTTCAAGACCGTCTCCTAATGAGAAGAACCCAGGAGTCAGGGAGAGGAGGGGTATGGAGACAGGCCCCAGTGCCCAGGTGCAGTGGAAGTCTCTGGAAGACTTGGTGGAGGAGGGCTGCGTAGTGAGACCCAGGCTTACTGCCCTGTCCAGGAGCAGCCATTTGTTCATTCAAGTCCTGCTGAGGGGCTTCGGGTCTGACCAACTGGTGGGCGGGGGGTGCTCTACAACGAGGGCCCTGTACTCAGTTCCTGGGTGCTGAGCCCTGCAGGTACCTGACCAGGTGAGCCCTGTACCCTGGGAGGAGCCTGCCCACCAGAACCCTATGCTCCTGGGAGGGGCGTGTGAATGAGTGCCCTCTCTGAGCAGCAGGCACAGAGTAGTTCCCCCGCAGGCAGCACCAGGATGAGATGAGAACCAGGCACACAGTGGGGCCCTGAGCCCACCCAGGGCCCACACAGAGCGAAGAGGGCGGGAGGCGGGTGCTGGCGGCTGTGCTGTATGGAAGGCCCCATCTGACAGCACGGGGCCCCCCCAGGACAGCAGACAGCCTGCCCCGGGCAGTGGGTGCTCAGGCAGACCCTGCAGGGGCCCTGAGAGGGAAGGGCCGGGCCGGAGGGGGGCGAGCGCCCAGGCAGAGCCAGGGGGCACGGGGCCCAGGGGGCCTTTGTTGTCTGAAGGGGAGCGGGCGAGCCGGCGGCGAGTGGTGAGTGTGACCCGGGAAAGCAGCCCTGCTGACGGCAGACGGACTCCGCCTCGGAGGGACAAGCCTTCCAGGTGATCCCAGAGACGGGATGTGAGACGAGAGTCCCCCTCAAAGGAGGGTCTGCGAGCTGCCCCGGGAGGGAGGGAAGGACAGACGAGAACCTGCTGTGAGTGGGGGTCACCCTGGGTGGGGAGCACTGACCCTGCTCCATGGCCTCACATCTGTCCTTCTAGGTCACTTGGCTGCTCGGAGCCTCAACATCTCAGCCTGCTTGTGGGCTGACGGTAGCACGGCCTGACCAGTCATTTGCTCAGAACAGGGCTGAATGGGGCCTTGTAGAAATTCCACAAAGGTGATCAGGATGGGACTCATGGCCCGTTTCCTGCAGGCCTGTCTGATGACCCAGCGAGCAGAGGTGAGCAAACTTGCAGCAGAGCCTGGGACAGGCTCGGTGTGGTGGTTGGTGTAGTGACTGCTCCCATCCCCAGGCCCTGCCAGCATGAGCCCTTCAGGCTCCAGGCCGGGGAGCCCAAGTGGTGTGGGTCCGACTGTGCCCACCAGGGAGGCCTGGAGGACTTGGCCACTACTGTGCCCTCACCTGAAAACTTACTGAAAACTTCAGTAAGAAGCAGGAGTTCTCATAGCTGTTCCCATAGCTGAAGCCTGAATTCACGTCAGTGGTCTCTCATTCTCCCACTTTATAATCTCAGGCAGCCTTCACTTCTTGAAATCAAATTCCTTTTGTAACTGAATGGGACAAACATGTTAGGACAGTTGTACACATTGAATCATCAAGAAAGCAAGAGAGCTCCAGAAAAACATCTATTTCTGCTTTATTGACTGTGCCAAAGTCTTTGACTGTGTGTATCACAATAAACTGTGGAAAATTCTGAAAGAAATGGGAATACCAGACCACCTGACCTGCCTCTTGAAAAACCTGTATCCAGGTCAGGAAGCAACAGTTAGAACTGGACATGGAACCACAGACTGGTTCCAAATAGGAAAAGGAGTATGTCAAGCGTGTATATTGTCACCATAGTGATTTAACTTATATGCAGAGTATATCATGAGAAACGCTGGTCTGGATGAAGCACAAGCTGGAATCAAGATTGCTGAGAGAAATATCAATAACCTCAGATATGCAGATGACACTACCCTTATGGCAGAAAGTGAAGAATTAAAAAGCCTCTTGATGAGAGTGAAAGAGGAGAGTGAAAAAGTTGGCTTAAAGCTCAACATTCAGAAAACGAAGATCATGGCATCCAGTCCCATCACTTCATGGCAAATAGATAGGGAAACAGTGGCTGACTTTAT
The DNA here is from genome assembly GCF_014754425.2 of Oryx dammah. NCBI lineage: Eukaryota > Metazoa > Chordata > Mammalia > Artiodactyla > Bovidae > Oryx > Oryx dammah. Next base: position 2,875 of record NW_024070194.1, read on the forward strand.
TTTGGGGGGCTCCAATATGACTGCAGATGGTGACTGCAGCCATGAAATTAAAAGATGCTTACTCTTTGGAAGGAAAGTTATGACCCACCTAGACAGCATATTAAAAAGCAGAGACATTACTTTGTCAACAAAGATTCGTCTAGTCAAGGCTATGGTTTTTCCAGTGGTCATGTATGGATGTGAGAGTTGGACTATGAAGAAAGCTGAGCGCCGAAGAATTGATACTTTTGAACTGTGGTGTTAGAGAAGACTCTTGAGAGTCCCTTGGACTGCAAGGAGATCCAACCAGTCCATCCTAAAGGAAATCAGTCCTGAATATTCATTGGAAGGACTGATGCTGAAGCTGAAACTGATGCAAAGAACTGACTCATTTGAAAAGACCCTGATGCTGGGAGGGATTCGAGGCAGAAGGAGAAGGGGATGACAGAGGATGAGATGGTTGCATGGCATCACCGACTCAATGGATATAAGTTTGAGTAAACTCTGGGAGTTGGTGATGGGCAGGGAGGCCTGGCGTGCTGCAGTTCATGGGGTCGCAAAGTGTCAGACACGACTGAGCAACTGAACTCTACGGACACATTGAATAAGCCAACCCATTCCGATGTGCTTTGCTGACACTATGTGCTCACTTGAGATACAGATACTATTTTTGTCCAGGTATAATGATGTAATGATGTGATAATATTGCACAAAATGAAGGGTAAAATATTTTACAAACTTTAAATTCTGATATGTACGTTATTTTACTGCTGTGCAACCTTGGACCACTCAATTGCTTTCTCGGGATTTTAGAGTCATAAATTGATGATTCTCTTTAGGCATGATACCTTATAACCACAATGATTTTACAGACCTGCTAAGCACTGATACAGGCCAGAAATTCAATAAAAGCTCAGAATAAAAATAAGGTCTTCGCCCAGACTAATTATCTAAAGACATCATAGTCCTTAAATTTTCAAGTTCACAAGGACATTTATACCCTCTTCATATATGTTAATTTTAAAATACTAATGATAATGTTAAATTGGGATATTGTTTTGCCTCCATTTTACAAATGAGGAAGGAAACTGAATTATAGGGCATAATGTAAATAGTTGCATGGTTGGACGGCATCACCAACTCGATGGATATGAGTGGGAGTTGGTGATGGACAGGGAGGCCTGGCGGGCTGCAGTCCATGGGGTTGCAAAGAGCCGGACACGACTGAGTGACGCACTGAACTGATGTAAATAGTTAATAAGAATGAACGAATAATAATGAGTTTCGATCTGTGTGGTGAACATGAGTGCTTTATATGTTGAGTACTTTACATTGTAAATAACTGTATCCTTGCCACAACCGAGTTAACGATGTTCCAGTTTTCAAATGAGGAAACTGAGGTCCAGAGACATCACAGCCTAATTGCGTACTTACTTTTCTGAAAAGATCTAGGCTGTTGGTCTCCTGGGAAAGCAGTCTGGACCTGTGCTTGGCATGGCAGAGGGCAAGGGGGTGCACACCATCAGCCTGCCGAATAAGCACACTACTGGTCACATGTAGGTGTCTCCAGGAGGGCGGACACTGGTCGTTAACACCTTTGGTCTTTTTCAATCCTGGTCACACTAACGTGGCCTGTGGGGAACCTATGGAACAGAAAGGTCAGTTGCACTCTTGTACCTGGCTCAGATCAGTGAAGGGGCCCTTGCAAGGCTTAAAAATAGATGCTCCTGCAAATAGGGGAGATGCTGCCTGTGAGACGACACAGAGGAGCCCAAATCCAATGTGAACAACTCCTAAGCATCTCCATCAACAAGCCACATCGCCTACTCTTCCTTAGAGTTTGAAGATTACATTCTGATGTGCGTTTGATTATGAAGCTGATTTTGGAAGGAAAACAATGAAGTTACAGGGTCCATGGGACTTTGTAAGGAGGCCTGACTCCCACCCACACCTCACGACGCTGCTTACTGACTCTGAACCCTAACCCCCTGGGCTCTCATTGCACCTGGGGGGAGGGAGCTGCTCCTGTTCTCATTTCACAGATGAGGATGCTGAGCCCAGAGCCTAAGTGCCTTGTTCAAACTCCACGACTGGTCAGTAGAGTTGGAGTTCTTAGGGAGTAAGGATCCAGGATCTGTGCTCAGTGACCAGGATCAGCTCTGTCCTCAGTCCCGGGACAGGAAGGGGTGTATCACTGCTCCCCGGACAGGCCAGATGAAGGCAGGCAGCACAGAGAAGGGGAAGGAGCACAGGCTTTGGGGTCACACTCAGCTCAGGTTTGCATTTCCAGACCCTCCACTGCATGAGCCTGAACAACTCAACTCTCTAAGCCTCAGTTTCCTCATCTGTAAAATGGGAATGATCCTTAATTATCAGAGTTATTTAAGAAATTCAGTAAAGTACCTCACCTAAAATATAGTACACACCCGATAAGTTGCAACTATCATCATCATATATCCATTATAACCATCTGAGAAATCTTTATTAATCATATTTCTAAAGTTGACAGAGGGTTAATGACTCACTCAAGGTCCTCAGCAAACAGAACTCACAGAGCTCAGGAATTCTGACTCCATGTAAAAGGTTCTTTCTGTTACATCACAGCTTCTTCTGTTTCTCCATAGTTGCCCCTGTTATAATCAATAACCTTCAATACTTTCATACTTTCACTCCAATTCTGGGCTGGGCAGCGTTGAAACTATACACAGTCATCAAAGAGTCCACAAATATATAGGAAACAATGGGAACAGTGACAAACTTTATTTTCTTGGGCTTCAAAATCGCTGCAGATGTGACTGCAGCCATGAAATTAAAAGACCCTCCTTGAAAGAAAACCTGTGACAAACCTAGACAGCATATTAAAAAGCAGAGAGATTACTTTGCTGACAAAGGTCTGTATAGTCAAAGCTATGGTTTTTCCAGTAATCAAGTATGGATGTGAGAGCTGGGCTATAATTAATGCTGAGCAATGAAGAACTGATGCTTTTGAACTGTGGTGTTGGAGGACTCTTGAGAGTCCCTTGGACTGCAAGGAGATCCAACCAGTCCATCATAAAGCAAATCAGTCCTGAATATTCATTGAAAAAACTGATGCTAAAGCTACAGGTCCAATACTTTGGCACCTGATGCAAAGAGCCAGTTCACCAGATAAGACCCTGATGCTGGGAAAGAGTGAAAGCAGGAGGAGAAGGAGAAGACAGAGAATGAGATGGTTGGATGGCATCACTGACTCAATGAACAAGAGTTTGGGCAAGCTCTGGGAGAAGGTGAAAGACAGGGAAGCCTGGTGTGCAGTATGTAGTCCATGGGGTGGCAATGAATCGGACTAGATTGAATGACTGAGCAACATTTAACTTGGTCATCTCCAGTCCAGGCTGCCCTCCTTTTTTAACCTGATCATTGGTGCAGCCTCCAACCTGGACTCTGTGTTCATCCTCTCCCTTCTTATTCTATCCTTTACCTTGCAGTCAGAGGGATGGTTTTAAAGTTGTAAATCTATTCCAGTTCTGTTTAAATCATCCCAGAGCTCACCATTGTCTTTGTGATAAAGCTTAATCCTTTAACTTGGCTTGTGAAATCCTCCAAGATCTATGCCAGGATTTGGCAAACATTTTCTGAAAGGGTCAGATAGTTAATATTTTGGATATGGGGGCACACGGCCTTTGCTGTGACTTCTCAGCTCTTCCTGGGGGCTTCTACCTGCCCTCTGGTTCACTAGCTTTCCCAACTTAACCCTGTTAAACTGTCTGGTTGCTCTGAAATTCATGGCGCTTCCTATTCAGGAGTTAAAAGACCCAATGTCCCTGGTGAGCTACAAGACAAAGGTGCCAATGAGGCAGTAAGGGCTTAAAAAAATTGTGCAGTTTCTGGAGGTTTTGTTGTTGTTATTCAGTTGTTCAGTCGTGTCCAACTCTTTGAGACCCCGTGCACTGCAGCACACCAGGCTTCCCTGTCCGTTCACTGTCTCCCGGAGATTTACTCAGGTCCCAGTGAAGTAGAGTTCTTCAGATGGCAAGCTTAGCCCACACTTCCACTGCATGTTTATGTGCAGACAGGCTAACACTTGTGGATTCAGGCCAAGAGTTCAATTGGAGATCCACCCACCAGATGTCTCAATATTGAAAGCATAGAAATCAAACTAATAACTAAAACAAGCCCAATACTGCCACCTTGACTTATATCCTGTAAAAGCAATAACTACAAGCAAATATTAAATTAATATTCAGTAATAAAGCAAAAATTCAGGTTTCAGATGACCGAGTTGGAAAATGATTAAAGATGATGAAATATTATTATTGTGGTTGTTTGGAAGTTCTCTCCATGACCTAGCAGTGTTTGAGGATTGAGTAATGAAGATAGACATAACTCATATATACATTTTAATTTTTTAAAAAATAGTTTCTGCTGTACAGCAAACTGAATCAGCTTTATGTATACATATATCAGGCTCCCCGGGTGGTTCAGATGGTAAAGAATCTGCCAGCAATGCTGGAGAACCTGCTTTGACCCTGCATTAAACCCAGGGTTCAATCCCTGGGTCAGGAAGATCCCCTGGAGAAGGAAATGGCAACCTTCTCCAGTATTCTTGCCTGGAGAATCCCATGGACAGAGGAACATGGTGGGCTACAATTCATGGGTTGCAAAGAGTTGGACGTGATTGAAGTGACTTAGCACAGCACAGCAGAGTGTCTCTAGAGGCTTCCCAGGCGGTGCTAGTGATAAGCACCCACCTGCAATGAAGAAAACAAGAGACGTGGGTTCAACCTCTGGGCTCAGGTGTATAAGAGCACAAGCCAGTCTCTGGGTTGGGAAGATCCCCTGGAGGAGGGCATGTCAACCCACTCCAGTGTTCTTGCCTAGAGAATCCAATGGACAGAGAAGCCTGGCAGATTACACTCCATAAGGTTACAACAAGTCAGACACGACTGAAACAACTTAGCATGCACACACACAGTGCATATATATGTCAATGCCAATCTCCGAATTCATCCCACTGGTTGTTTCCTGGCTGGGTGTCCATATGTTTGCTCTCTGCGTCTGTGGCAGTTGACTTTTGAATTAACGACCAGGACTAGCGACGCAGGGAAGCACTTGCCAGGGCCCGAACAGTGTTAGTCATGAGAGCGGATGTCCAGGGTGAGGGGTCAGTCTGAGCACCAGATCTTGAGGACAAGATTCACCTGGGTGACACTGAATGTTTCCTGACATCTTGCTTATGTGCACGTTATGCAGGGCCTGCAGAGCTGAGAGCAGGGACTCTCCTGCTCAGTCTAAATAGGAAATAGTTGATAGGCATGCAGGATTTCTGTTAGCTTACTTTACTTTTTGGCTTCAGAAAAAGAGAAAAGTGATCTAGAGCCTTCCTAAAGACAGGAGAAACACAAGGAGGATGAGAGAAGGGAGGACCAGGTCCAGTTATCTCCTGGCCTGTTGCTTGGGATAATTTATGGCTCAGGAGTATAAGGGCACAGCCAGAAGCTGAGTGAGCTGTTTTCTTGCACTTCTGTATGAGAGGGGTTCAGCAGAGCTACTCTGGGCTTCATTGACCCAGGGAAGCACTGAGCAGAAGGGGACAGAGTCCCTCTCCTTCCTGTAGGGACGCCCTGGTCCAGCAGAGCAGGCAGTGTCAACAGACACTGGCCTTTCCCTAGAGGACACTGGCTCTGTGGTGAAGTGCTGCACAAAAACATCGTGTGACGTCACTTACATGTGGCATCTAAACAAAATGGTACGGATGAACACATTTACAAAACAGAAGCAGAGTCACAGATGTAGAAAACAAACTTGTGGTTCCCAGGGGACAAGGAGAGGAGGATAAATTAGAAGACTGGGATTGGCATAGGCACACTACTATGTGTGTAACAGAGAGCTGAGAACTCACTGCAGAGCACAGGGAACTCTATTCCATGCTCTTTAATGACCTAAACGAGAGCAGAATCTGAAATAAAAGTGGACATATGTGCATGTATAACTGATTCACTTGTTATACACCTGGAATTAACACAACATTATGAATCCATTACACTCTATTTGAGTAAAGTTAAAAGGGACTTGCCGGGTGGCTCTGGTGGTAAAGAGTCTGCCTGTGAAGCAGGAGGTTCAATAGACCCGGGTTCGACCCCTGGGTCAGGAAGACCATCTGCAGGAGGAAATGGCAGCCCCTCCAGCATTCTCACCTGGGAAATCCCATGACAGGAGCCTGGTGGACTAGAGTCCACGGAGTTGCAAAGAGTTGGACACAACTGAGTGACTGAACATGCACAAAAGGTAAAAAAACAAAACCGGAAACCACAAGTCATTTTAGAAAAGAAAAACAAAGTGCTTCACAGAGGACAGTGACTTTCCTTAGGCTGGAGGTTGTGGAAGACTCAGGAATGGTACATCAGAGCCTTTGGGGACTCCCTGGTTGAGGGCTGGTGTTGATCGATTTTGTGGGGGAAAATGAAGGTCCCAAATGAAGACATGGGGCAGCTCCCCAGAGACATTTGTATCTCTAATTTCAACATGACTGTATGCCTGGGCTGGTGAAACAGGGGGCATTTGGATGACACTTCAATATCTTCAGTAGGTGTTGTTTTAGGCATCTTGACAACAGGATGAAATGGTTGGATGACATCACCGACTCAATGGACATGAGTTTGAGTAAACTCTGGGAGTTGTGGATGGACAGGGACGCCTGGCATGCTGCGGTCCATGGGGTCGCAAAGAGTCGGACACAACTGAGCAACTGAACTGAACTGTAGAGCACAGGGAACTCTGCTCAATGATACGTGGCAGCCTGGATGGGAGAGGAGTTTGGGGGACAATGGATATGTGAATATATTGCATATACGTGTACATATGGCTGAGTTTCTTCCCTGTCAACTTGAAACTGTCACAACGCTGTTAATCAGCTATTTTCTTGGTCATTGAGTCATGTTGGACTCTGTGTGACCCCATGGACTGTAGCTCACCAGGCTCCTCTGACCATGGAATTTCCCAGGCAAGAACACTGGAGTGGGTTGCCATTTCCTCCTCCAGGGGATCTTCCTGAGCCAGGGATCAAACCCAAGTCTGCCACGTCTGTTGTGTTGGCATAAGGCTTCTTTACCAATGAGCTGGAGCGGCAAGGAGACGGGTTCTCTCTGGGAACCTCTGGAAGGGAGCTCAGCTTGATCTTAGCCCAGTGAAACCCATTTCAGCTTCTGACCTGCAGAACTGGAAAGGATTGTAAGCCTCTGAGTTTGTGGTAATTCATTACAGCAGCAACGGGAAACGAATCCAGATAAGACTCAGTTCTCTGGCGTTTGCTTCCATCCAGAGCTCTCTTTCTTCGAGGGAACATCTGAGGGTTCTCTGGATGTTCGGAGGTCCCACAGAGTCCCCAGACATGGGTGGTCCACTCAGGCTCGTTGCTGGTGAGCCCCTCATCTTGTTCCCACTCTGGGGATGATCCGTGGCCTCTCCTGGCCATGTCTCCTTGCCAGGAAGCCTATGCCATTACTGAGCACCCTTCCAGAGGGTTCCGGGTCCTCTGGGCAGGGGGGCCCGAGGCTCTCAGGGAAGTACACATCCTGCCTCCTCAACAGTGGGGGTACAGTTACTTCCCCTGCCCCCCTCCCCCTGCCCAACACGCAGCCAGAACCTCTCAGGCCAGTCCTAGACCCCACACCCTCCGCAGGATGCAGGGTGAGCTGTTTGGATAGTTTGCTAAAATCCCTTCTTCCCAGGTTGGACATGACCACCCACAAGGTTGCAGAAGAGGTGAGAGAGGCAAAGAAAGATGAAGTGACTTGTCCGCAGTCACGCGGCTACAATGTGTCAGAGTGTAGTTGAACCAAGGCAGCAGAGATGCTGGGGGCTGACATGGTTAGCGCCATTCCCTGCGGTCTGCACCCTGCCTTTGCAGGGGTCACCGCTGGCCTAATGCAGACTTCTGCAGAGTGCCTGATCTGGGTTTCTGGGGTCACTGTGGGAGAGCCATTTCTCAAACCCCAGGCCCCTCACTCCTGTCCAGTGCTTGCTCCATCGTCAGCATTTCTTTGTTGTTTGTAACTGATACTTTTTTTAAAAAAAAGACATAAAATAGAAAAGAGAAATATCAGAATGTATTGGGTATAATAGGTATATAAATGTATTGTTTCATAGCATGTGTGTGTCTCCATCTGGATTATGGTATAATTTTTTTTTAATATGAGTTATGGTGAAGAACACTGGAAAAGTCAAGCTTTTAGGGTCGACCAACATTACTTTCTTCTTTCTTTATGTATTGTTTAAGTTGGAGTTTAATTTCTTTACAATGTTGTGTTGGTTTCTGCTACAAAACAAAGTGAATCAGCTGTAAGTATACATATATCTGGGCTTCCCCGGTGGTTCAGTGGTAAAGAACCTGCCTGCAATGCAGGAGTCCTGGGTTCAGCCCCTGGGTTGGGAAGATCCCCTGGAGGAGGGCAAGGCATCCCACTCCAGTATTCTTGCCTGGAGAGTGCCATGGACGGGGAGCCTGGTGGGCTATAGTCCATGGGGTCACACGGAGTCAGACACGACTGAACCACTGAGCACCAGCATCACACGTATACCTGCTCCCTCTCGAGCCCCTCTCACCCCCATCCCACCCCTTCTGTGTCATCACAGAGCCCAGAGCTGAGCTTCTGCCGCACAGCCGCTTCCCACTAGCTGTGGGCGTGTCTACACTTCAAGGCCACTCCCTCAGGCTGCCCCACCCTCTCCTTCCCCCGCTGCAGCAGCACCATCTTGACGTTTGGCGTCCATAAGAGCCATCTGATGACCCGACTCATCAGCCGGCTGCCTGCCCTCTGCAGTCACCATATTTCCATCTCCTCTGATCAAACTGGAAAGCTAACCTCTAGTGTGCAGAGGTCTTTTGAGAGGCAGCAATTTCTTTCACTGAGAGCAGCTTCAAATACTTGACTGAGTTTTCTTTTGAGCTTTGGGATTCCTCCTAAATGTAGAAATATTCATAATGAAGGCTCTTCTGTATGAAGGAAAAGTGTATTTGTTTAGAGGGTAATTTAATGTCTGGCCAAAAAGACAAAGCCCCCACCTTCAGATTTTCTCTCTATGAAATCTGCTTTCTGCAGGGAGCTGAACGTTCTCATGTGCCCGGCATCAAGAGGAGGGAGAATTTGGTGCCGCCTTTGGCCTGCTCACTTCTCTGAATCTCTGGGAATGTGACGAGTCCAGGGAGAGGGCAGTTTTTCATTGTAAAGGAGGCAGGTGCTGGTGAATTCGGACAATTAGTGGAAACAGGCAGCTGCGCCCTTGGCTGGACTCTGGCTCAAGCATATTTAAATTATGCAGGTGTGATTCTCAATGAAGAAGGGATTTTGCCACAGGGAAAGCATCAACCTCATCGACCACGTGCTTTCTGCCTCAAGGAGTGACTGTAGCCTCTTAGACTCAGTAGATTGGCCTCTGAAGGAACCCTACCAAAAACTGGAAAAGGTTTCTGCTGACCCTTTCTCAGCAGGAGAGAGGAAACGAGCCTGTTGTATTGCAGAGGGATGACGGGAGATCAGCTTCATTTTTCACATTCTAACGGCTTCATGGTCATGCTCCTCATTAAAGTGTGAAAGCCAGGAGCCGTGGCTGGGGAGTTAATTACTGATCTGAGATAGTTTCGGAAAACAGTGTAGAGAACTTGCCTTGGCTACAGATAATGACTATAACTGATAGCTGGGAGAAGATGATTCTGTATGTACAATGAAAATGCCAGCCATAAACAATCACATCCATCTATTTTCAGAACGTGAGATGATTCAGGGCACCTGGGGTAGATTATCCTGTCAAGGGCAGATGTGTCTGGGAGTCACGGCGCTGCAAGGCGAAGAGAGCTAAAGCCACTTCAGTAGTGTCTGACTCTGTGCAACACTATGGAGGAGTCCCAGGGCTCTTCAGTCCATGGGATTCTCCAGGCAAGAACCCTGGAGTGGGTTGATAGTATATTTATATCCCAGAAATGAATTGAAGAATTGAATAAATGATCCAGTGAGGACAAGTCAGAATAGAAATTAAAGGAGATCTGAGTGCAAGGAGATCCAACCAGTCCCTCCTAAAGGAGATAAGTGGTCCTCTCCTCCAGAGGCTCTTCCTGACCCAGGGATGCAGCCCGCTCTAGGAGATAAGTGGTCCTCTCCTCCAGGGATCTTCCTGACCCAGGGATGGAGTCCACTTTAGGAGATAAGTGGTCCTCTCCTCCAGCGGCTCTTCCTGACCCAGGGATGCAGCCCGCTCTAGGAGATAAGTGGTCCTCTCCTCCAGGGATCTTCCTGACCCAGAGATGGAGCCCGCTTTAGGAGATAAGCGGTCCTCTCCTCCAGGGGCTCTTCCTGACCCAGGGATGGAGTCCGCTTTAGGAGATAAGCGGTCCTCTCCTCCAGGGATCTTCCTGACCCAGGGATGGAGTCCGCTTTAGGAGATAAGCGGTCCTCTCCTCCAGGGATCTTCCTGACCCAGGGATGGAGTCTGCTTTAGGAGATAAGCGGTCCTCCCCTCCAGGGCTCTTCCTGACCCAGGGATGGAGCCCGCATCTCTTCTATCTCTTGCAGTGGCAGGCAGGCTCTTTACCACTAGCGCCACCCAGGAAGCTGCAAGGAAATGAGAAAGAGACCGAGATTCGAGCCCCAAACCCACTCAGTTCAGTTCAGTTGCTCAGTCGTGTCCAACTCTATGCGACCCCATGAACCGCAGCCAGGCCTCCCTGTCCATCACCAACTCCTGGAGTCTACCCAAACCCATGTCCATTGAGTCGATGATGCCATCCAACCATCTCATCCTCTTCCATCTCCTTCTCCTGCCTTCAATCTTTCCCAGCATCAGGGTCTTTTCCAACGAGTCAGCTCTTCGCATCAGGTGGCCAAAGTATTGGAGTTTCAGCTTCAACATCAGTCCTTCCAATGAGCACCCAGGACTGATCTCCTTTAGGAGGGACTGGTTGGATCTCCTTGCAGTCAGATCTCCTTTAATTTCTATTCTGACTTGTCCTCACTGGATCATTTATTCAATTCTTCACTTCATCTTTGGGATATAAATATAATATCAAATATAAATAGAAATGTAACCATAAAGAAGACTGAGCACCAAAGAATTGATGCTTTTGAAATGTGGTCCTGGAGAAGACCCTTGAGAGTCTCTTGGACAGTAAAGAGATCAAACCAGTCTACCCTAAAGGAAATCCGTCCTGAAGTCTCACTGGAAGGACTGATGCTAAAGTTAAAGCTCCAGTACTTTGGCCACCTGATGGGAAGAGCCAACTCACTGGAAAAGTCCCCTGATGCTGGGAAAGATTGAAGGCAAAAGGAGAGGGTGGCAGAGGATGAGATGGTTGGATGGCATTGACTCAATGGACATGAGTTTGAGCAAACTCTGGGAGATAGTGATGGACAGGGAAGCCTGGAGTGTTGCAATCCATTGGGTCGTAGAGTCATACATGATTTAGTGACAAAACAACAACAAATTAAAAAGTAAGAGAATTTTTTAAAATCATGAGTAGGATTTTAGGGGCTTAGTTGGAATAGTTCAAAGAGGATGCAAGCTGGGTGCCATGGCCAGGTTGGCAGATTATGTACTGCCCACCTCCAGAGAGTACCTTATACATCATGAACACCTAAGTTTTTTATATTTGTTAGGGGCTTCGCTCATAGCTCAGTTGGTAAAGAATCCGCCTGTAATACAAGACGCCCTGGTTTGACTCCTGGGTCAGGAAGATCTTCTGGAGAAGGGATAGGCTACCATTCCAGTATTCTTGGGCTTCCCTTGTGGCTCAGCTTCCCTGATAGCTCAGTTGGTAAAGAATCCGCCTATAATACAAGACACCCCGATTTGACTCCTGGGTTGTGAAGATCCTCAGAGAAGGGAAAAGCTACCCACTCCAGTATTCTTGCCTAGAGAATTCCACAGACTGTATAGTCCCTGGGGTCTCACAACTCAGCCACTTTCACTTAACTGTGGCCTTTAGGACAAATATTCTGACAAATGGCAATAAAATATCCCTGGGAAAAGAATACCTTCATCTAATTTGCATAAATGTGAAGTGTTGGCTAGGATTGTAACCACAAAGGCTGTAAACTAACATTCCCAGAGCAGAATGCAGCTCCTGTTTTCTTGCTTGCTTGTCTGTTTAAATTGCAAATGGAGCTGCATGGCATTAAAAACATGAAGCTTTGAATTATTTGGTAACATTTAAAAATCGGATGCATTGACATAGAAATCTAGATTCTTGGTTTCTCTAAAAAGAGAGACTTTCCCACACGACAGCAAAGAGCCACAGCCGGTGCTCAAGGTTCCCTCTCGATCAAGACAGGGCTCGTCAGTCTGCCGTGGCCCGAGCACATGGCCTGAGTTTTGAGGCCTCAGAAGGCGAGGGCCAGAGTCAGCTGCTATCTGCTGTTACGCTTGCTCATCTTTGTCCTCATGGAATTAAGAAGAAACTGATAGAATTCACTGGTCCATGTCTCTCAAGTATTGGAAAACCAAACATAGACGGAGAGGGTGTAGTTTCTCAGTGAAACAAGTGTCAGAGAGTATAATTTTTTATTGAAGAGAAAAATGTTGCCGTGTGTTTAATATACAAAGTGTAACTGTGTTGAATAAATAAAATATCTGGCCCTGTAGGCATTTCAGTTTGTAACCTCTGAAAAGATCTATGAAACTACAGTTTAAGGGACCCTTAATGGAAAAATCTGAGAAAAAGATACAGAACATCTTGATGGGAAGAAGCGTTCCAATAGCATTTCTGCAGTCACACGTGGTGTGCTAACTTTTCTCTCCAGCCATTGGGGCAATTTGGGGAACCCCACCCCCCTTCCCCAGGAGCCTCAGCACTTCTTGCCCGGGGTGTGGACCTCCCTGGCTGCAGTCTGTGCCAGTCACGGGGGCAGCTGCAGGGCCCACTGCTGCTCCCTTGGCTGGCACACCGCTCCACACCACTAGGCATTCATTAGAAAAAGCACAGGACGTCCTTCAAAAAGAACGAAATAATGCCGTTTGCAGTGACAGGGATGGACCTAGACAGTGTCATGCTGAGTGAAATGAGCCAGACAAGGGAGGGGAGAGATCGTATGGCATCCCATGTATGTGCGCTCTAAAAAGAAATGACGCAGATGAACTTACAGAACAGGGATCACAGACTTAGGGAACGAACCTGTGAACTTACGGTTGTGGGTGGAGGGGAAGGATGGGGGCAGGGCAGAGTTAGGGAGTTTGGGATGGACATGCATACATGCTATATTTAAAATAGATAACCAACAAGGACCTCCTACACAGCACACGGAGCTCTGCTCAGTTTCATGTGGCAGCCTGGATGGGAGGGGAGTCTGGAGGAAAATGGATACATGTATATGCGTATGGCTGAGTCCCTTCACTGAAACTCACAACATTGTTAATCAGCTATATCTCCGACACAAAATAACAGCATTGAAGCACTGAATGTGACTCCTGCATGGGGAGAAGCAGGGATAGGGCTGCTGGAGGGTCTGGATCTGCAGTGGAGATGATGATGCCTTTTGGAATTTGGGGGTTGCAAGACATGGGAATCAATATTTCTTTTTTAATTGAACTATAGTTGATTTGCAGTGTTGTGACAATCCCTGCTGTGTGGCAAAATGGCTCAGTTGTGCACATATATACTTTCTTTTCAAACATTCTGTTCTCTTATGGTTTATTGAATAGAGCTGCTATGCTATACAAGCTGGTGCATCAGATGGTAAACCATCTGTCTGCAATGCAGAAGACCCAGGTTCAATCCCTGGGTTAGGAAGATCCCCTGAAGAAGGAAATGGCAACCCACTCCAGTACTCTTGCCTGGAAAATCCCATGGATGGAGAACCTGGTGGGCTACAGTCCATGGGGGCGAAAAGAGTTGGACAGGACTGAGCCGGTCCACTTTCACTTTCTCGCTGTGCATCAGGACCCTTTTCTTCACCGGTTCTGACCACCAACCCCAAACTCCCAGCACATCCCTGCGTCCCCTCCCCCTTGGCAATGGTAACTCTGCTCTCTGTGTCCAGCAGTCAGTTTCTGTTCTGTAGGAACGTTCATCTGTGCCATATTTTAGACTCCACATATAGCTGATAGTGTATGGTACTGATACTTGTCTTTCTCTTTCTGACTTGCCTTATTTAGTATGATAATCAGTAGTTGCATCCAAGTTGCTGCAAATAGCATTATTTCATTCTTTCTTACCACTGAGTAGTATTTGAAATGGGATTTAATCGTGTTTAACTTACATTGGAGGGTTATGAGACCTTTTTAGACAAAAGGAAACTCTGTAGAACCTTTTATTTGGATGGAACCGGGCCCCAGGCAGCTCTGGACATTCATGGTATCATCAAATCAAGATCAGTTGAATGTTTTCTGGCCTGCGGAAACTGATTCAAAAAGACGGCGACTCAGAATCTGATTGGCTGTAGTTTGCATCAATCGCCAGAGGTGGGTGGGGAGATATGATTGACAGTCTCAGCGAGACCACCCAGTCTCACCCCAGCCTGGGTGGCAGGGATCTCTGGAAGGAAAGGGTCCGAAGAGCCAAGAAACTCCAGCCTCCACCCAGAAGTGTCTGCGGGACCAGTCCCCACTCCGCTTCCCTCCAGGGGTTTGGCGAAGCCTGCTGATCTCCCTTCTCACCTCAAACCACACTTAGGGCAGGTAGGTGATGACCTGACCTGGTCATCCCTGGAACTTTCTAGTGCTTATGCTCACACCTGCGCTCTCCTTCCGGGTTAGATCTCCTAAGAGTCAACTTGGAATTCGACACCGGGATTGACAGTGTAGTAACAGTAGGTGTTTTTCTTGCTCAGCCCATGAGCTGGGTGCTGAGCTGTGTATTTACCTGCAGTATTCCATTTCATCCCCACGCGATACTAAAGATTAGAGTCAGTAGCCAGTAGAGTTCAAATCTAAATGAAGTTGGTTTAAAGCCCAGGGTTCTACCTACCACACATACTAGCTGACACAGAGGAGCCTTTGAACTCAGGTTAGACCTCAGGCGGTTGGTAGGCTCTGAGCCATAGGTCTTTTGGAGGCAACTTGTCTAATAAGTTCCAGTTCATTGGGGGCTTGGAACTTTGGTTGTCATGTACAATTGTTGTTAACATTTTTTGGCAATGGCACTTTTCCCTAGAAATGAGGTAACTCACAAGTCTGACTTCTGCCCAATAATGCCTCACATTCTAATACTCCATGTCCAAACAAGGTGACTTGGTAAAAGCCCCAGGTGCCAGAGTTTAGTTTTTTCCTCAAATGCTGAGATTTTGCTGGTTGTTCAGATGATATAGAGACTCTTCATAAATCTAAATTTATTCTGTGCAAGGGACTGTGTTTCATTCTGGGATTATATTTGTGTATCTGTACCTTTTGGTGGTAATATTCTTTCTTGTCTGAAAAGATGATGCTAGTAAATACTGTGGGTTTTTTTTTACATAAGAAATTTATGCCATTTCCAACAGTCCTTATGCCATTTTTGAGGGAGGTGAATTTTGAAATGTTACCAGTTCATGAAATTCAAAAATGGAACTACTGACCTTATCTAATATCTATTAAGGCTTCCCTGAAGGCTCAAATGGTAAAGAAGCTGCTTGCAATGCAGGAGACCTGGGTTCGATTGTTGGGTTGGAAACATCCATTGGAGAAAGGATTGGCTACACACTCCAGTATTCTTACCTGGAGAATTCCATGGACAGAGGAGACTGGTAGGCTACAGTCCAGGGGGTCACAAAAAGTCAGACACGATTGTGTGACTAGAGAGAGAGAGAGATCCAAAATCTAAGACTATGATGAGGTGTAAAGGAAAATATAAACAAATTTTAGAGATAAGTATACGTAAAAGTAGAAAAATATTTGTCATTTTACTGCTTACTAGTCTTTAATAGTACTAAATATTCTGTTCTTTTTATCTTAGCTGTTCTGGTGGGATTACAGTGTGAAGTCTGTTTATTAAGTTCAGTTATTTATCCATTCGAGTGTTGAAAGACATTGAGTTTGCTTCTGATTGTTTGCTGTGATAAGCTGTATCACACTGAACATTCTTGTAGAAGCCATCCTGTTTTTTCCCTGTCTATTATTGCTATTTTTTTTAATACATAAATAATCAGCCTGCAATGTGGGAGACCTGGGTCCAATCTCTGGGTTGGGAAAACCCCCCTGGAGAAGGGAAAGGCTACCCACTTCAGTATTCTGGCCTAGAGAATTCCATGGACTGTATAGTCCATGGGGTTGCAAAGAGTCAGACACGACTGAGCCACTTTCACTTCCAACTCCAACTTCCAAGCCCAGAAAAGCAGAGTGTGGTGTCAAGAGTACCTATATTTACATCTCTTGTGTTTAATAATTGTTAATATTTTGCCATCTTGGTTTAACCTATTTGGAGGGCCAGATTTAAAGTGAATAAGACATTATAGCATTTTACTCCAAAATATCTCAGTATATATCTCTAAAAAATAAAGATGTTTTCCTGCATGACCACAATTCCGTGTCATCCCTAACAATAGCTTCTGAATATCTTGTTCACGTTCAGTTTTTCCTAATAGTTTCCCAAATGTGTCTCAAATCAGAATCCAATCAAGGACTCTACATTGTACATTACATCTGGTTGTTATATTCTGTCCTGAAAGTCTCTTTGATCCCACTTTAATCTGTCTCAGGGATGTTGATAAGACCATTCTCCTATAGAATGTCTTATCTTTTGGATTTTGAGATTGTTTCTTTGTGATTAATTTTTTCTGCTATCACCTAAGTTTTCTGCAAACTGGGAGTTATTTCTAAAGATTTGAGTAGATTCAGGATAAGTTTTTGGGGAAGAATATTCGACAGAGGTACCAAATGCATAGTCCACATGGCATCCCAACGGAAAACACCTAATATCTGGCAGGCACCCCCCCCACCCGCCCGCATGAGAGCTGCTGCTGCTGCTGCTGCTGCTGCTAAGTCGCTTCAGTCGTGTCTGACTCTGCGTGACTCCAGAGACACAGCCCACCAGGCTCCCCTGTCCCTGGGATTCTCCAGGCAAGAACACCGAAGTGGGTTGCCATTTCCTTCTCCAAAGTGAAAAGTGAAAGTGAAGTCACTCAGTCGTGTCCGACTCTTAGCGAACCCGTGGACTGCAGCCTATCAGGCTTCTCCACCCATGGGACTTTTCAGGCAAGAGTGCTGGAGTGGGGTGCCATTGCCTTCTCTGATTAGAGCTGCTAATGGTGATAATTGGGTTAAGATTGAGGGAGTCACCTCCCTGCATTGTCAAGTCAAGATTCCCTCTTGAGAGCGGATGATAATCTGTGGCAGTTATGTTGGCACCAAGCAAAAGCCCAGCTCCCTGTCATTTGCCCAAAGTGCTGGTGCTCATCTCTGTCAGATATTTCATTTGCGATTGAAAATTTTGATTTGCAATTTCTCCCATATCTTCTGCACTGATGAACTGGTGACAGTCATCTGTACAGAAGAAATTTCTTTCACTTACTGCGGTTATAGAGTTTTAGTTCCTGCTAGAAATTTAAGACCAGTGTTTAGTTATTTCTTATTAATTTCCAAATGTTAGAGTAGAGAGATGGCATCAAGGTCCTTCTCAGTGGCGGCAGGCACGTTTGCTTTGTTTTCTTGCCACCTTTCTCACGCATCAATATAGACTCAAGGATTTTCATATATTCGCTCTGTTTTAAGCAATTACAGCCATTACTGTTCTTCATATTCCTCTTGTCTCAACCTCAGCTCTTGGGTGCCCCTTCCTTAGGACAGGAGCCCGTTACTCACTGAGTATTTTCTTGCTTTCTGGAACAACAGCATATCCTAGATTGTACTCATGTTCTTGTGCAGAAATGAAAATGATTGTCTAGGCTTAATTCTGAAATGAGAACTGTTGGGTTATCCACAACAATTTAATATTTAATATTAAATAGTTAATATTTTGAAAATGAACATCAAATTGCTCCCCATAATACAGAACGCATTTACTGTTCCACCTGCACTGTGAGGGTCCTGGGAGGACCCTGTCTCCCTTCACTCTCATCAGTCCTTGACATTGTTAAACTTGAGTAATTTTTCCAATCAGGTAGGTGAAAATGGTATTTAATTGGTGTTTTAATTTCCCTTTCTCCAGTTGCTAGTTGTATTTAACATCTTTTCATATATATGTATTTTCTGTTTGAAAAGGTTACTCTTTCATCTCCTTCTTTGTATATTTGGCCCATTTTTAAATCGGTTATTCTCCTGTGTGTTTAAAAAGACTTAGATGTATTACATCATTTAAAGAGAAGGCCTGCCTGGGGCTTTTATCAGCAGCAGTTCCCAAAGGCAGCTTGTTCCCCATCGCTGCCACTAGGTGTCACTGTCCACCTGTCTGGAGAAGAGGCGCCCATCCTGGGTTGTAGAGAGGGAAGTGTGGTTAAGATTTAATAGATGCCCGCCTGGGCTTCCTTCTGCTTGCTTGGGCACAAGGCATTCAAGAGACAACCTCATTCTATAGGTCTATTCAACCTCCCGTACATGTTTTAGAGAGGATTAAGCTTAATCACAATCAGGTCAAATGGCAGTATGCCGCTCTCTGGGTCCTTCTAAGACTCCAGAAAATATCTTTCACTTAACATGACGGCCAGCAGGCAGAGGAATGACCCCCAGCCACCTTTAAAGATCTTGGGATAGACCTGCACACAGATTAAGAGTCTTTGGCCTTTTGGAGGATGAAATATTAATACTTCCTCGTGCTAAGAAGCCTGTGGATGATAAGATAGGCGTCTGGTTTTTGGTAAGATTGTGGCTGTGGCATGCAGTCTGATTTTTCTCATCTGTAAGGTGTTTTCAACTTGCAGGGGCTCCTTAGCTATTAATTGGAGAAAAAGTCACTAAGTGAATTACACCAATTAGAACCTCATCCTTCATAGGAGCTATATCTATTTTTAAAAACTTTGGGGATTATAATATGCAAATGGGAGTGCCCACACCATAAGTGCACAGACTTTGCCGAACACACCCATGTAAAGGGAAATGGAAGGTGATCAGCCACCCCAAAACCTCTTGACACCCCTCTGATCACCCCCCGAAAGTTACACTACCCTGACTTCCATATCCAAAGGTTAGTACATTACATTAATGGGCTCCAACAGTATGCACAGAAGTTTGGCCTCTCTCTCTTAATATTATGCTTGTGATATTGATTCATATTGAGTATGAGTAACATTTCTGTAGTGTCATTATATTCCACTGTGAGAACATGCAGTGATATATTCTATTGCTGATGAGTATTTGGGAAGTTCTTTGGTTCTGGCTACTGGGAGTGATACCGCAGTGAACATTCTAGGGCTTGTCTTTTGAGGAACATGCATGGAATTCCTGGGAGCTCAAGTGGCATGATTACTGCCAAGGAGAGTTTTCCAAAGTGGTTTGTATCCACTGACTCATCCTCTGCTGAGACTCTCAGGCACTTTGGATCCTCACCAGGCCTTGGAATGTCTGTCTTGCCCACCTTTGCTGTTCTGGTGGGACTGTAGTGTGAGCTCAACTTATCAAGGCCACTTATTCTGTATGGGGAGGTTGAGGGTTAAGTTCTCTGCCCACCTGAGAGACCAAAGAAATAGAATACCTGTAAAAGAAATCAGAGGTGGGTAAAGGGATGATTGAGGCTTAGAACATTTATTAACTCATGAATTGCTGTTCAGGAAAAGCTGTAAGTGAATTAACTCTGATGGAAGATGTAGTTTTAAAAATCTCCCACCCCTACCCATACACATTGGTATACCTGTAAAAATAGAAAAGAAACACAGTGTAGTTTCCGTCCTTCTTAACTTTCAAAATCATAATTGCTGTTTTATTCTGATTATATGAAAGATCCATGATCAGTATAAAATTTCAAATAACATAGTACATCAAAACCTTGAGAAAATGAACCTGAGGTATCATGAATGGTGATGTAACCTAGCTGCTGGGTGACTCTTTTCTTCTCTTTGCTTCTCAAGTAAGGCTGAGCTCAAGAGTTTAACATTTTTAAGGAAGGGGGAATGTGGAGGAGCACAGCTAGTCTGCAAAGAAGCCAGGGGCCCCTGCCACAAATGACCCTGTGCCCGGAAGCGGAGCAGGGAGGGCCCAGGTCCCGGAGTTCTCCCTGTTCCCTGGATCAGGTTGGTGAAGTGGGTGCCAGATAACAGAGAAGTTCCCAATTCCTGGCAGAACAGTCAGTCAGTTCAGTCGCTGAGCCAGGCCTCCCTGTCCATCACCACCTCCTGGAGCTTACTCAAACTCATGTCCATGGAGTCAGTGATGCCATCCAACCATCTCATCTTCTCTCTTCCCCTTCTCCTCCTGCCTTCAATCTTTCCCAGCATCAGGGTCTTTTCAAATGAGTCACTTCTTTGCTCAGGTGACCAAAGTATTGGAGCTTCAGCTTTAGCATCAGTCCTTCCAATGAACACTCAGGACTGATTTCCTTTAGGATGGACTGGTTGGATCTCCTTGCAATCCAAGGGACTCTCAAGAGTCTTCTCCAGCACAACAGTTCAAAAGCCTCAGTTCTTCAGTGCTCAGCTTTCTTTATTGTCCAACTCTCACATACATAAATGACTACTGGAAAAACCATAGCTTTGACTAGACAGACCTTTGTTGGCAAAGTAATGTCTCTGTTTTTAATATGCTGTCTAGGTTGATCATTCACAATAAACTGTGGAAAATTCTGAGAGAGATCTGGGAATACCAGACCACCTAACCTGCCTCTTGAGAAATCTGTATGCAGGTCAGGAAGCAACAGTTAGAACTGGACATGGAACAACAGACTGGTTCCAAATAGGAAAAGGAGTACATCAAGGCTATATATTGTCACCCTGCTTATTTAACTTATATGCAGAGTACATCATGAGAAACACTGAACTGGAAGAAACACAAGCTGGAATCAAGATTGCTGGGAGAAATATCAATCACCTCAGATATGCAGATGACACCACCCTTATGGCAGAAATTGAAGAGGAGCTAAAAAGCCTCTTGATGAAAGTGAAAGAGGAGAGTGAAAAAGTTGGCTTAAAGCTCAACATTCAGAAAACGAAGATCATGGCATCCGGTCCCATCACTTCATGGGAAATAGATGGGGAAACAGTAGAAACAGTGTCAGACTTTATTTTGGGGGGCTCCAAAATCACTGCAGATGGTGACTGCAGCCATGAAATTGAAAGACGCTTACTCCTTGGAAGAAAAGTTATGACCAACCTAGATAGCATATTCAAAAGCAGAGACATTATTTGCTGACTAAGGTCTGTCTAGTCAAGGCTATGGTTTTTCCTGTGGTCATGTATGGATGTGAGAGTTGGACTGTGAAGAAGGCTGAGCGCCGAAGAATTGATGCTTTTGAACTGTGGTGTTGGAGAAGACTCTTGAGAGTCCCTTGGACTGCAAGGAGATCCAACCAGTCCATTTTGAAGGATGTCAGCCCTGGGATTTCTTTGGAAGGAATGATGCTAAAGCTGAAGCTCCAGTACTTTGGCCACCTCATGCGAAGAGTTGACTCATTGGAAAAGACTCTGATGCTGGGAGGGATTGGGGGCAGGAGAAGAAGAGGACGACAGAGGATGAGATGGCTGGATGTCATCACGGACTCGATGGGCATGAGTCTGAGTGAACTCCGGGAGATGGTGATGGACAGGGAGGCCTGGCGTGCTGCGATTCATGGGGTCACAAAGAGTCGGACACGACTGAGCGACCGAACTGAACTGAACTGAGGTTGCTCAAAGCTTTTCTTCCAAGAAGCAAGTATCTTTTAATTTCTGCAGTCACCATCTGCAGCGATTTTGGAGCCCCTCAAAATAAAATCTCTCACTGTTTCCATTCTTTCCCCATCTATTTGTCATGAAGTGATGGGACTGGTTGCCATGATCTTAGTTTTCTGAATGTTGAGTTTTAAGCCAACATTGTCACTCTCCTCTTTTACTTTCACCAAGAGGCTTTTTAGTTCTTCGCTTTTTGCCATAAGGGTGGTGTCATCTGCATATCTGAGGTGATTGATATTTCTCCCAGCAATCTCGATTCCAACTTGAGCTTCATTCAGCCTGGCATTTCTCATGATGTACTCTGCATATATGTTAAATAAACAGGATGACAATATACAGCCTTGATGTACTCCTGTTCCTATTTGGAACCAGTTTGCTATTCCATGTCCAGTTCTAACTGTTGCTTCCTGACCTGCATACAGATTTTTCAAGAGGCAGGTCAGGTGGTCTGGTATTCCAATCTCTTGAAGAATTTTCCACAGTTTGTTGTGATCCACACTGTGAAAAGCTTTGGCATAGTCAATAAAGCAGAAATAGATGTTTTTCTGGATCTTTTGTTTTTTTCTATGATCCAGTAGATGTTGGCAATTTGATCTCTGGTTCCTCTGCCTTTTCTAAAACCAGCTTGAACATCTGGAAGTTCATGGTTCACGTACTGTTGAAGCCTGACTTGGAGAATTATGATCATTACTTTGCCAGCATGTGACATGAGTGCAGTTGTGTGGTAGTCTGAGCATTCTTTGGCTTTGCCTTTCTTTGGTATTGGAATGAAAACTGACTGTTTCCAGTCCTGTGGCCACTGCTGAGTTTTCCAAAGTTGCTGGCCTATTGAGTACAACACTTTCACAGCATCATCTTTTAACAGTTGAAATAGCTCAACTGGAATTCCATTACCTCCACTAACTTTGTTTGTAGTGATGCTTCGTAAGGCCCACTCGACTTCACATTCCTGGATGTCTGGCTCTAGGTGAGTGATAACATCATCATGATTATCTGGGTCATGAAGATCTTTTTTGTACAGTTCTTCTGTGTATTTTTGCCACCTCTTCTTAATATCTTCTGCTTCTTTTAGGTCCATACCATTTCTGTCCTTTATTGAGCCCATCTTTGCATGAAATGTTCCCTGGGTATCTCTAATTTTCTTGAAGAGATCTCTAGTCTTTCCCATTCTATTGTTTTCCTCTATTTCTTTGCATTGATTCCTGAGGAAGGCTTTCTTATCTCTCCTCGCTATTCTTTGGAACTCTGCATTCAAATGGGTATAACTTTCCTTTTCTCCTTTGCTTTTCACTTCTCCTCTTTTCAGAGCTATTTGTGAGGCCTCCTCAGAAAGCCATTTTGCCTTTTTGCATTTCTTTTTCTTGGGGATGGTCTTGATCCCTGCCTCCTGTAATGTCACAAGCCTCTGTCCATAGTTCATCCTGCACTCTGTCTATCAGATCTAATCCCTTGAATCTATTGTCACTTCCACTGTGTAATCGTAGGGATTTGAGAGCAAGAACTGGCAGAAGCAGCCCCAGAGCCCAGAGTCCACCTAGTCATTACATCAGAGCAGATTCCTGCCACCAGGTGGCGCCCTGTGCTGGCCGCGGGCTCCGGGCTCTAGCGCTGGACCTGGCTGTGCAGCGGCTGCTGGGCAGGCGTCCCGTTGTGGGTCAGTGGGCGTGGTCAAGAGGATGAGAGGCCAACCCAGACTGGAGGTAGGGGGCAACTTTGGCGTGTTTGCGTGCATATGGATCAGCAGGTCATTTTGAAATGAAAGTTGTAAGTGGCAAATGGGGACAGGTTGAATGTGACCTTGAATGCCAAGGTGACGATTTTGGACTTTGTCCTGAAGGCAGTGGAGACCACTGACGCTTTGTGAATGAAGAGTCAGAATCAAAGCAGTTCTTCAGCAAGATTAATTTCTTCCTGAAATGTGTTCCAGCAGAACGAGAGTTAGGAGCGAGGCAGGAGCTGGGGATATGGGCTCTGTGTCCAGGTTGCCTCGCTTCCTGTCTGGGCTTCTGCTGCCCACCAGCAGCGTGGCATGGCTCAGTTTCCCATCTGCAGAAGGGAACTTTCTTTAAAATTGTATGTGTATATTATTTTTGGTGGTGCTGGGGCTTCGGGCTTCGGGTTGAGTGCTGAAGAATTGATGCTTTTGAACTGTGGTGTGGAGAAGACTCTTGAGAGTCCCTTGGACTGCAAGGAGATCCAACCAGTCCATCCTAAATGAGATCAGTCCTGAGTGTTCATTGGAAGGGCTCATGCTGAAGCTGAAACTCCAATACTTTGGCCACCTGATGTGAAGAAGGGACTCATTTGAAAAGACCCTGACGCTGGAAAAGATTAAGGGCAGGAGGAGAAGGGGATGACAGAGGATGAGATGGCTGTATGGCATCACCGACTCAATGGACATGAGTTTGGGTGAACCCCGGGAGTTGGTGATGGACAGGGAGGCCTGGCGTGCTGCAGTCCATGGGGTCGCAAAGAGTCGGACACGACTGAGTGACTGAACTGAACTGGGTCTTCACTGCAGCAGGAGCTTTTATCTAGTTGCGGCGAGCTGGGTCTCCTCTCTAGTTGGTGTCTGGGCTTCTCATTGCAGTGGCTTCTCTTGTTGCAGAGCGTGGGCTCTGGGTGTATGGCTTCAGGAGTTCTGGCTCACAGGCTCTGGAGCACAGGTTCCATAGTTGCGTCTCACAGGCTTTGCTGCTCCATGGCATGTGAGATCTTTCCGGATCAAGGATCAAGCCCGTATCTCTTGAATTGGCAGACGTGTTCTTTACCACTGAACCACCTAGGGAGCCCCAGAACGGGAACTCTATTAGTACCTACGTCACAGGGTTGGTTCCTGTGCAGAATACGTCAATTGATTGTCAAAGGTCAACAGTGCTCTGAACAGTGCCTGACGTGCTGTGCTCCTGATAACTCTTATCTGCTGTTTTTCCTACTGAATGGGTCCTGCCTTTCTCCTCTCTGTTTTTCTCCTTCCTACTCTGCAGCCCTCCCTGCCTTGGGGATCCTCTGCATCCCTCCTTCACAATGTGGCTGATATTTCTTAGGAGAACATGGCTTGTTCATTGATACGTCACGGAGTCTTGTTTTCTGGACCTCAGCTAAAGGAGACAATGAGTAGAAATTGCTTCCCTGTTCCACTTCTGCCGCATCACGTCCTTGGATGTTAACCTTGATCCTCACAAATCTGCTTCTTCATCCTTACAATGTGGGCTACTAAGAGCATGCGACTTTTAGGGTTGTTTGAGGATGAACAGGTGCCTGATGTGAAGAGCCTAATGCAGTGTCTGTGACCGAGAGCTCAGTGAAGTGGCAGGTCCATCCTCTGTCCTCGTTGGAGCTCTGCCGACTCTGCACCTGGATGCCATCCTCCTGACTCTTCCACCTCCACCTATTGAATTACCACCCGGCTTATAACCTGAGAATAGCTTTGCCACAGAATGTGATTTCTTCTCTAAGTAATACCTTTCTGCTCTAGCATTCATTTTCTCCCCCACTGATTAGTCTACTGCAGCTCCTCTAACAAAGTGCCCTAGACTAGGTGGATCAAACAGAAGTGACTTCCTCGCAGTTTGGGAGGCTGGGAGTCCAAGGTCAAGGCGTCGGCAGGCTTGGTCTCTCCTGAGGCCTCTGCTTGGCTTGCAGACAGCTACCTCTCGCTGTGTCCTCACCTGGCCTTTCGCTCTGTGTGCACACACCTCATGTTTCTTCCTCCTCTTATAAGGATTCTACTGGATTAGGGCCCTGTTCTTCTGACCGTGTGTGTCTGTTAGTTGCTTAGTCATGTCTGACTCTTTGCGGCCCCATTGAGTCTTTGCAACTCCGTGGACTGTAGCCCACCAGACTCCTCTGTCCATGGGACTCTCCAGGCAAGAGGAGGGAACTGGGTTGCCATTCCCTTCTCCAGAGGATCTTCCCAACCCAGGGACTGAACCTGGGTCTCCTGCCCTGAAGGGAGACCCTTCACTGTCTCAACCACCAGGAAGGTCCCCTTCTGACCTTGCTAGTGCTGGTGGCCACAATCCTCTCTTTAAAGGCCCCGCCTCCACATACTGTTAGACCAAGAGGTGGGGCTTTAACATAAGAATTTGGGGGAAGGCAGCTATGCTCACCACTATACCACCACCGCTACACAATGATGGAATTTAGAAAGGTGGTAATGATAACCCTGTATGCGAGACAGCAAAAGAGACACAGATGTATAGAACAGACTTTTGGATTCTGTGGGAGAGGGAGAGGGTGGGATTATTTGGAAGAATGGCATTTAAACATGTATACTATCATGTAAGAAATGAATCGCTAGCCTAGGTTTGATACAGGATACAGGATGCTTGGGGCTGGTGCACTGGGATGACCCAGAGAGATGATATGGGGAGGGTGGTGGGAGGGGGGTTCAGGATTGGGAACTCATGTACACCCATGGCAGATTCATGTCAATGTATGGAAAACCAATACAGTATTGTAAAGTAAAAACTAAATAAATAAATAAAATAAAATTTTTTTAAAAATAGAAAAAAAAAGAATCTGGGGGGACACAATTAAGTCCATAATAGACACCTATCTCATACTCATATCTCAGCTTGCTTTGCAATATAATTTGTGTGCTCATCACATATAAATAAGAGGATTATGCTAGGTCAGATAATTATTTGACAAAAAGAATTCCTTCCCTCTCATCAACACCTTCCTCTGCCCCTGACTTTGGTTTCGGCCATGTGACTTTCTTTGGCCAATGGGAAGTCAGCAGATATGAGCAGAGCCTTGGAGTGTGCTTCCCGGGTTACAGTTGTTCCCTGAAGCAACACTTCTCCAGGAAGAGATCATGTCTCTGTAGCTACCCAGCCTAGGAGGATGAGAGAGACATGGAGTAGACCTAGGCCCAACCTCACCCTGAAACCAAGCCAAGCTGAATTCCAGCTCAACTGCGAGTGTGTGTGGAGGAGAGAAACCTAATTGCTGGATGCGTCTGATTTCTTATGCATCACCATTAGGGTCAGTCAGTCAGTTCAGTTGCTCAGTCGTGTCTGACTCTTTGCGACCCCATGAATCACAGCACGCCAGGCCTCCCTGTCCATCACCATCTCCCGGAGTTCACTCAGACTCACATCCATCGAGTCCGTGATGCCATCCAGCCATCTCATCCTCGGTCGTCCTCTTCTCCTCCTGCCCCCAATCCCTCCCAGCATCAGAGTCTTTTCCAAAGAGTCAACATTTCACGTGAGGTGGCCAAAGTACTGGAGTTTCAGCTTCAGCATCATTCCCTCCAAAGAAATCCCAGGGCTGATCTCCTTCAGAATGGACTGGTTGGATCTCCTTGCAGTCCAAGGGACTCTCAAGAGTCTTCTCCAACACCACAGCTCAAAAGCATCAATTCTTCGGCACTCAGCTTTCTTCACAGTCCAACTCTCACATCCATACATGACCACAGGAAAAACCATAGCCTTGACTAGACGGACCTTTGTTGGCAAAGTAATGTCTCTGCTTTTGAATATGCTATCTAGGTTGGTCATAACTTTTCTTCCAAGGAGAAGCGTCTTTTTTTTTTAATGTATTTATTTATTTTTTAAGCGTCTTTTAATTTCATGGCTGTTAGGGTAACAGCTGGCCAATTGTACCGAGTCGCTTCAGTCGTGTCTGACTCTTTGTGACCCCATGGACTGTAGTCCGCCAGGCCCCTCTGTCCATGGGACTCTCCAGGCAGGAACACTGCAGCGGGTGCCGGCCCTGCTCCAGGGGCTCTTCCTGCCCCAGGGACCGAATCTTACGTCTCCTGCGTTGCCAGGTGGGTTCTTCACCACTAGCGCCGCACTAGTCTGACTGCACATTAAGTGTTTATGAATTTCTTACCATGTTCAAGAACCTGCGCTGAACAGTATATAGACATTAGCCCACTTAGTTGTCAAAAGATCCCTACAGTGTAAACGATGCTTATTCTCTCCAATTAGTAGATGGGAAAATTGAGTCAAGGAGGTCTTATCCAGGGCCATGTGGCTGGTCAGAAGCAGAACCGGGGTTTGAGCCCAGGCCAGTCTGGGTTATAGATTAGAGGGTCCTTCACTGTGAGTTGCAGGTGGACAGATGTGGTCATGTTTTTCCAAGCCAGATTGAAATCTCCTCGTTTTTAGCTTCTGCGTTGCTGTCCTCTCTGCCCCCACAGAAAGCTGCTATTTGTAGCTTCTTCCAACCCCTCGGGGAGGGGAGTGTGGACCCAGTAGCTCCTCTTACTTGTCAGGACCAGTTCTGTGGAGATGCTTTTCCTTTGAGATGCTGCGGCAGCAAGACACATCCTGCTGGCATCATGTGCCGCAAGCAGCCTGCGGAAGCTCATTTGATCTGTAGGAAGAACCTCCCAAATCTCTCACCAGCCACAATTTCCAATAACTCTCCTGCACTTGTCTCCTGCACCTGCCTGCCCAGCAGACAACACGCCATGTCTTTATCTTTGTCTTTTTTCCCCCCACTGCTGCTTCTTTCTTTGTCTTTTTCTACCTGTTTGCTGATTCTTGGTTTGGGGGCGGATGGTTGAATCAATTAATAGAGGATTTGCAGAATCACAAGTGTGGTTATTAGAGGATGGTGTAATTAACTTCTTCACACTAATTGAAATTTCCATTTAAAAGGAGAAGCCAAGTGCCTCTTTGCTTAAATGACTTTCTCTCATAGAACAGCCCTCATGAAAAGATTCTTTAGTGTATATCCATAAGCCAGAGACCTCCGTGCTGCTGTGAAACCGTGGGAGAAGAATGAAGTCATCTCTCTCTTCCTCTGTCTTTGTCCCCTGCTCTCCTGAACGTGCTCAGGGTTACACGGCTTCCTATCGCGCTGCTTCTCAAGCCACCGAACAAGGTCAGGATACGGGCCAGAGGAAAGAGCGTCAGACCCGAAGCGCCTTTTGACTTGGAGAGCAGAAAGCAGAGTGGTGACTCGCGGGCGCCTGCGGCCCTGGTGTGGCTGGCATCTCCTGCGGTGTCCTCGGGTGCTAGTGGCTGACTCCTGGGTCTCCACCTGGAGGACTGCGGTCTCCCTCTCTCTCCCTCCCTCCCTCCCTCTCTCTCTCTCTCTCTCTCTCTCTCTCTCTCTCTCTCTCGGATGGGGCTTCCCATCCTCAGGGTGTGGGAATGCTCCCGTGATCCCTCTCTGTCCAATCAGATGACGGCCCTTCCTCATCACAGGAAGTCACTGGTGAGGGGTTAGCGTGTGACCACCCCACCCCCAGTAGACCAATGGTTCAGACTGAGGTCTCTACTGAAAGGACTGAGCGCTGGAGGCTTTGTTCCCACCAGGACGGTGAGCAGGGGTGTCTGCCTGCACCTCCTCATGTCATTCTGCTGTTGACAAGGAAGAGCATTCTTGTTGTTCAGTCAGTAAGTCGTGTCCAACTCTTTGTGACCCCAGGAACTGTAGCCCACCAGGCTCGTCTGTCCATGGGATTCACCAGGCAAGAACACTAGAGTGGGTTGCCTTTCCCTTCTCCAGGGGATCTTCCCAACCCAGGGGTCTAACCTGAGTCTCCTGCTTGGCAGGTGGATTCTTTACCAGGGAGCCATGTGGGAAGCCCCAGGAAAAGAATATCTGAGCGTAAAGCTGGTACGTAGGAAGGTGGAGTCAAGGAGTAGATGTCACCAGAACGATTTAAGGACCTTGGTCCTCCTTGCCAGAATTAACCTTTGCCCCAAACTTTCTAGTTGTATGTGCCAGCAAATTTTATGGGGTATTTTTCCCCTCTTAATCCAGATATGGTTGAGTCCTATCCTCTCTAACTCACAGACACTGTTTAATGCAGCAGTTAGATAGTAAAGTATTGACTCTGGGTTACAACAAGGGTCAAGTTATGCTAATGTCATAGGTGGTGACGAGTGTGAAGCACACCTATTGAGCTGGGGACGTAGCTGGTTTTGGAAACCTGGAGGGTGCAGGCTGTTACTCGGGGCTTTTGGTCTGGCCTCAGGGATTCTTGGGGTGTGTTCCCGTCTCTATGAAGGCTAGTGAGGACAGCAGCGAAGAACCCACAGTCACGGGCCTCCACTCCTGCAGACAGACTGACCACCGGCAGAAAGGCTCTGTTTCTAGGAGACTTTGGTTTGAAGCCCAGTTCTGTCTCCTGCAGGGAGTGTGGTTTGGGGACAAAAGATGGTCCTTTCTGGGCTACAGCATCGTCACAGCTGCAGTGGGAGACGGACTTGTGGACTCATGTTTATGCAGTGCCTAAGCCTAGCTTGGCACTGGGGAGGTGCTAAATGTGTTGGCTATTATCGCCCTAGGCAGGCTTTGCATAACTACTGTGTTTAATGGAGAATCAGGACAGTCAGAAGTGGCTTGACCGCAGGTGATCTCAGATCATTAGTGGGAGGAGTTTTTAGCAAGGAGAAGGTTCTGTCAATATGCCCGCTGTTATCCACTCACTCAGACTCCTAAGGAGACGCTCAGTTGGGGTTTCACAGTGAAAGTAGTGTCAACTGATGCCCGCCAGGGGGCGGCCGCGTGCGATCGGTGCAGAAGGTTTTGGTTCCACCAGGGGGCACAGGACGCAAGGCAATTTCAGCAGGTGGCCAGGGCTTCTTGAGGCCAGGGACACCCAGGTGATGAAAAAACGACGCCTGACTGTTCAGAGCAGCAGGGGAGCTGTCCACAGCCTTGTTCCTGCAGCGAAACGTGGGACTTCAGCTGAATGATAACAGTCTTTGTTTAATCTTTACAAGAACCGCAAGCAGTAGATATGACTGTTTTCTCCATTTTATGCTAAAGAGGAAAAAAATGTTTGGAGAGACTGTGCCATGTTCCTGCAGTGGCACCTGGGCCATGGCAGGGGAGACAGGGATCGAAACTGAGGTCTCTCAATGGTGTAACCACTGAGCCACGTGGTCTTCACGGTGGATCTGCTCCTGGTCACCAGAGAGGGAAACCCTGGACCCCCACCTGCTGTCCTGTGCCAGGCTCTCCTTCAGAACCAGCCTGGGTTCCGTCTGCCAGCAGATGCATGAGGCTGGCCAGAAAGTTCGCTTGAGTTATTTCCTATAAGATGTTATGAACATTTTGGCCAACCAAACATAAGCCTGTTTTGCAAGGAAACAAGAGACAGTTTGGTGGTCCCCAACTCATAGTGGCTAATGGACTGGCAGTTAGTATATATTTGTTAAACGAGTAGCTGATTAGCTCAAAACGCACCTTCAGATCTGGGAAATGTCAGCTCCCTGTGTCGGGGTCCATTTAGCATCAGGCCCGAGTTCATGGGATTCAGAGCCAGGCCCCCTGCTTTCAAACCCTGACCTCTGCTCACAGGCAGCATGATCTTATCCCAGTGACTTGGCCTGTGTCAGCCTGTCTCCCCATCTGTAAAGTGGGGGTGCCGGAGGCATTTCCGTTTGCATAAGGGCCTTGTGCGCACTGTGGAGTAACGCATGGTGCCTGGCATGTGGTGAATACTCCGTGAGCGTTAGTTCTCTCCACCATCTCAGCTACACTGGCTCTAACCTCTGTGGGAATGAGTGCCTCCCGCCAGTGGGGTTGTCCACCCTAACTGCCTCTCACTCTTGCACGTTATCTTGCCCCATTCTCTGAGGCGATCAGGGAGAGAGCAATTCAGTTTTTAAATTAGCATTTGCCTTTGCCTCTCCACCTAGGCCCTGTGTCATCATAGCAGCCGTCAGGGGTTTCTCTGAAAAAGCTCTTTGGTTAATAAGCAGCAGCTGGACTGTGAGGCAGCCGGGAAAACAGCACCAAGTAAACACTGCCGTACCCTTCTCTCCTCTCTGCCTCTCATGCTGTCTGAAAGGCGCACAGCTTCTCTTTCTGCAGCTAAGGTGCGAGTGGAATGAGCAGGTAATAAGTATCAGGAGGCTGATGGATTTCCAGGGAGCCCGAGAAGGAGGGAGGGAGGCTAAGGAAAGCCAGGGCTGTGTGTGGAGGACCCTGCAAGCCCGCCTCGCCCTCTGCAGGTGCCGGAGCTGGATGAGCAACCCTGACAAGGAAGGGCAGGGTCTGTGCCCCCGCAGAGTTCCACTGGGGAGGTGGGCCTGGATGGAAGCTATCGAATCAGCTAGTGCTGGTCCTGGGTGTGTTTCCAACCATTGGGGCTGATGATGTTCAGAGGGGAATGAACGGTTCAGTGAGAGCCACACTGGGGCCAGGACAGCTGGGTTCTTTTGTTCTGCATCCCTAACCCTGGAAGAGAAGTTTCCTCTCCAGATCTCAGTTTCCCCTTTTATAAAAGTGAGGTGCTTGGATTAGTTCTCAAAAGTGATGAAAGTGTTTGTTGCTCAGTCGTATCTGACTCTTTGTGGCCCCGTAAAGTAGAGCCCTCCAGGCTCCTCTGTCCTTGTCATTCTTCAGGCAAGAATACTGGAGTGGGATGCCATTCCCTTGTCCAGGGGCATCTTCCTGACACAGGTATCAAACCCGGGTCTCCGGCACAGCAGGCAGATCCTTTACCATCTGAGTCTCCAGGGAAGCCCCCTTAAAAATTATGAATGACATTTATTAAGTGCTTAGTCTGTGCCTGGTGATGGATCAATGCCCTTGATTTATAACAACTTAATTCCCACAACAGACCATTTCCCTTTGCAGATAAGAAAACCAAACACAGAGGGCAAGTAATTGAGCAATGTCAGTTGTCAGGCTGGGAACTGAACCACGGCTGTCTGACCCCCGCCATTGCCAAGCTCAACTACTCTGCCACATGGCCTTCTGATGGATTCTGTGTCTGTACGATGGGTACACTATGCCAACTCTGTTCCAGGGTTGACGTGAGAATTGAATACACAGTCACACATAAAGCACCATATTTTCCTGGAGAACTAATCTCAGTATATGATTCTGGGTGGCTTTACCTACCCTGGAGAAGGAAATGGCAACCCACTCGAGTGTTCTTGCCTGGAAAATTCCGTGGACAGAGGAGCCTTGTAGGCTACAGTCCATGGGGTCGCAAAGAGTCGGACACGACTGAGCAACTTCACTTCACTTCACTTTACCTACCCTGGCTCCAGATATGGAAAGCTGACTTGGCCTTATCTATGAGAGTACTGTATGCCCTGGTCACTGCTTAATTCACGGATGGTCAAGTCGCTCCAGATAGAAAACTAACCCAATTCCTAAATCATGACCTAACTACAGTATTGGAAAAGAGGAACCCTCCTGCCAATCAGTTCAGTTCAGTTCAGTTGCTCAACCATGTCCGATTCTTTGCAACCCCATGGACTGCAGCATGCCAGACCTCCCTGTCCATCACCAACTCCAGGAGCTTGCTCAAACCCATCCATTAAATTGGTGATTCCATCCAACCATCTCATCCTCTGTCGTCCTCGTCCCCTTCTCCTGCCACCTTCAATCTTTCCCAGCATCAGAGTCTTTTCCAGTGAGTCAGTTCTTCACATCAGGTGGCCAAAGTATTGCAGTTTCAACTTCAGCATCAGTCCTTCCAATGAATATTCAGGACTGATTTCCTTTAGAGTGGACTGGTTGGATCTCCTTGCAGTCCAAGGGACTCTCAAGAGTCTTCTCCAACACCACAGTTCAAAAGCATCAATTCTTCGGTGCTCAGCTTTCTTCACGGTCCAACTCTCACATCCATACATGACTACTGGAAAAACTATAGCTTTTACTAGATGGACCTTTATTGACAAAGTAATGTCTCTGCTTTTTAATATGCTGTCTAGGTTGTTCATAACTTTTCTTTTAAGGAGCAAGCATCTTTTAATTTCATGGCTGCAGTCACCATCTGGGTGGTGTCATCTGCATATCTGAGGCTATTGATACTTCACCTTCCAATCTTGATTCCAGCTTGTGTTCATCCAGTCCAGCATTTGTCATGATGCACTCTGCATATAAGTTATATAAGCAGAGTGACAATATCAGCCTTGATGTACTCCTTTCCCGATTTGGAACCAGTCTGTTGTTCCATGTCCAGTTCTAACTATAACTTTTTGACCTGCATACAGATTTCTCAGAAGGCAGGTCAGGTGGTCTGGTATTCCCATCTCTTGAAGAATTTTCCACCATTTGTGGTGATCCACACAGTGAAAGGCTTTGGCATAGTCAATGAAGCAGAAATAGATGTTTTTCTGGAACTTTCTTGCTTTTTCCATGATCCAGAGGATGTTGGTAATGTGATCTCTGGTTCCTCTGTCTTTTCTAAATCCAGCGTGAACATCTGGAAGTTCACAGTTCATTTACTGTTGAAGCCTGGCTTGGAGAATTTTGAGCATTACTTTACTAGCATGTGAGATGAGTGCAATTGTGCAGTAGTATGAGCATTCTTTGGCATTGCCTTTCTTTGGGATTAGAATGAAAAGTGACCTTTTCCAGTCCTGTGGCCACTGCTGAGTTTTCCAAATTTGCTGGCATATTGAGTGCAGCACTTTCACAGCATCATCTTTTAGGATTTGAAATGGCTCAACTGGAATTCCATCACCTCCACTAGCTTTGTTCATAGTCATGCTTCCTAAGGCCCACTTGACTTCACATTCCAGGATGTCTGGCTCTAGGTGAGTGATCACACCATTTTGATTATCTGAGTCATAAATATCTTTTTTGTACAGATCTTCTGTGTATTCTTGCCACCTCTTCTTAATATCTTCTGCTTCTGTTAGGTCTATATCATTTCTGTCCTTTATTGTGCCCATTTTTGCATTAAATGTTCCCTAAGTATCTCTAATTTTCTTGAAGAGATCTCTAGTCTTTCCCATTCTATTGTTTTCCTCTATTTCTTTGCATTGATTGCTGAGGAAGGCTTTCTTATCTCTCCTTGCTATTCTTTGGAACTCTGCATTCAAATGGGTATAACTTTCCTTTTCTCCTTTGCTTTCACTTCTCTTCTTTTCAGAGCTATTTGTAAGACCTCCTCAGACAATCATTTTGCCTTTTTGCATTCTTTTTCTTGGGGATGGTTTGATCCCTGTCTCCTGTACAATGTCACGAACTTCATTCCATAGTTCATCAGGCACTCTATCTATCAGATCTAGGCCCTTAAATCTATTTCTCACTTCCACTGTATAATCATAAGGGATTTGATTTAGGTCATACCTGAATGCTCTAGTGGTTTTCCCTACTTTCTTCAATTTAAGTCTGAATTTGGCAAAAAGGAGTTCATGATCTGAACCACAGTCAGCTCCCAGTCTTGTTTTTGCTGACTGTATACAGCTTCTCCAACTTTGGCTGCAAAGAATATAACCAATCTGATTTCGGTGTTGACCGTCTGGTGATGTCCATGTGTAGAGTCTTCTCTTGTATTGTTGGAAGAGGGTGTTTGCTATGACCAGTGCGTTCTCTTGCCAAAACTCTATTAGCCTTTGTCCTGCTTCATTCCGCATTCCAAGGCCAAATTTGCCTGTTACTCCAAGTGTTTCTTGGCTTCCTACTTTTGCATTCCAGTCCCCTATATGAGAAGGACATCTTTTTTGGGTGTTAGTTCTAGAAGGTCTTGTAGGTCTTCATAGAACCATCTGACTTCTGCTTCTTCAGCAATACTGGTCAGGGTATAGACTTGGGTTACCATGATATTGAATGGTTTGCCTTGGAAACAAACAGAGATCATTCTGTCATTTTTCAGATTGCATCCAAGTACTGCATTTTGGACTCTTTTGTTGACTATGATGGCTACTCCATTTTTTCTAAGTGATTCTTGCCCACAGTAGTAGATATAATGGTCATCTGAGTTAAATTCACCCATTCCAGTCCATTTTAGTTTGCTGAATCCTAAAATGTCAATGTTCACTCTCGCCATCTCCTGTTTGACCACTTCCAATTTGCCTTGATTCATAGACCTGACATTCCAGGTTCCTATGCAATATTGCTCTTTACAGCATCAGATCTTACTTCTATCACCAGTCACATCCACAACTGGGTATTGTTTTTGCTTTGGCTCCATCCCTTCATTCTTTCTGGAGTTATTTCCCCACTGATCTCCATAGCATATTGGGCACCTACCAACCTGGGAAGTTTATCTTTCAGTGTCCCATCTTTTTGCCTTTTCATACTGTTCATGGGGTTCTCAAGGCAAGAATACGGAAGCGGTTTGCCATTCTCTTCTCCAGTGGACCACATTTTGTCAGAAGTCTCCACCAGGACCCGTCCATCTTGGGTGGCCTACATGGCATGGCTCATAGTTTCACTGAGTTAGACAAGGCCAGTCCATGTGATCAGATTGGTTAGTTTTCTGTGATTGTGGTTTTCAGTCCGTCTTCCCTCTGATGGAGAAGGATAAGAGGCTTATGGAGGCTTCCTGATGGGAGAGACTGACTGAGGGGAAAACTGCTTCTTGTTCTGACTGGTGGGGCCACGCTCAACTCAACTCAGTTCAGTCACTCAGTCATGTCCAATTCTTTGACACCTCATGGACTATGGCGCGCCAGGCCTCCCTGTCCATCACCAACTCCTGGAGTTTTCTCAAACTCATGTCCATTGAGTCGGTGATGTCATCCAACCATCTCACGGTGGGGCCATGCTCAGTAAATCTTTAGTTCAATTTTCAGTTGATAGGTGGGGCTGTGCTCCTTCCCTGTTATTTACCTGGGGGGCTTCCCTCATGGCTCAGCTGGTAAAGAATCCGCCTGCAATGTGAAAAAGACCTGGGTTCCATCCCTGGGTTGGGAAGATCCCCTGGAGAAAGGAAAGGCTACTCATTCCAATATTCTGGCCTAGAGAATTCCATGGACAGTCCATGGAGTCACAAAGAGTCAGACATGACTGAGCAACTTTCACGTCACTTCAATCTATGGTTGCAGGTAATGAAGATAATGGCGACCTCCTTCAAAAGGTCCCACGTACACACGGATTCACTCAGTGCCCCCGACCCTGCAGCAGGCCCCCGCCGACCACGCCTCTGCCGGAGACTTCCGGACACTCACTGGCAAGTCTGGGTCAGTCTCTTGAGGGGTCACTGTTCCTTTCTCACTGGTTCTGGTGCACACAAGGTTCTGTTGTGCCCTCCAAGAGTCTGTTCCCTGTCCCATGGGGGCTGTCACTTCTGCCAGGTTGAAGTCTATGCTCCTTAGAGTCTCACATAGTCTGGCTTCCCTAGTGGCTCATGCAGGAGGCACAGATTTGATCCCTGGGTTGAGAAAATCCCTCGGAGAAGGAAATGCCAACCCACTCCAGTATTCTTGCCCGGAAAATCTCATGGACAGAGAAGCCTGGTAGGCTGTAGTCCATGGGGTTGCAAAAGAGTCAGACATGACTTAGCGACTAACCAACAACAACTAGTCTATTCTCCTTAGAGCTCTCACATAGAGGCTATTTGAAATAAGGCTAAAAGGGAGGAAACACAGAACAGAGAGGGAGGCAGGGAGCAGGAAAGGGAGGAGAGAGATTGATTTGTGATGACATCATTAGAATACCCAGAGTAGGTGTGTCTGGAGTCATCAATTATTGAGTAACAAACCTTTTATGCTTCAAATAGTGTGAATATAGCTTCTGTTTTTTAACACTGGAAAAAAACCTCATGCCTTACACACATCACATTACTGATCTTGCGCGGTAGACTGTAGACCCGACCGCTGTCACACACTCTGCCCCTGTTCTCCATCAGGGCTTCCCAACTCAGCACAGCTGCAGCTTTGGGCCAGATTGTGGTGGAGCTGTCCTGGTGTTGTTGGGCATTTAGCAGCCTCACCCACTGGCAACCCACCCACTGGCCTCACCCAGTAATGCCAGTCGTAACCCTGCCCCCCAGCCCTAGATAGATCCAGATCTGATTTCTCTTAAAACCTGTTTCTTGGGCCTCGTTTTTTCAGTAGGTGCTAGGAACATGCTTGGCAACGGAAATCAAGGTCTCTCCGAACTTCTGCATGGGGCAAACATGATCAGCAGCAAGGGGCTGCAGGAAGGGGTGCTGGGAGCAACAAGGGCTCCGTGTTTAGGCGAATTGGTGATAAGCAAGGGATCGGCCACTAAAAGGTCAAGTCCTTTAGCTCTGAGGTTGGCCAGCATGTCCTGGTAACAGCCCTTGTTGGCTGGTTAGTGTGTGTGTCACCAGTGGCAGCCATCAACCCGACTTTGGCAGAAAGGACCAGGGCTGCAGACCGAGCCCACGTGGGGAATGGCATCCTACAGGGTCCCGGACTCACTGCCTCCACAGACATGTTATATCTGAACCATCCCGTAACTAATCTCAGAGTGGGCTGTGCCCGCTCGCTGCCAAGCCAGTCCTGCTTAGCTGCAGTGGCACTTTTCCAGGGCAGCCTTCCTGCTGGCCCCTAATGGGGTTAAGGTCCCTTGGACCTTAATGGGTGCTGTGGAGCACCAGGCACATCCCCGTGGTCCCTCTGACTGCACTGAGGGTTCCCATCAGCAACGAGGCTGCCTTGCCCAGTCAGGGAGCCCAGGAACATCTATGCTTGTGTCCCCCAGGGCGTCCCTTGACTGAGCGCGGATGGCCTGGGGTGTGATACCCTGGCTCGTTGGCCGCAGGTTGAGATGACTCGGAGCCACAACCTGCACTCCTGAGGCCCCTGCGGGGCCAGGCTGAATCTGCTGCCTTTGGTTGGCCCCTCCTCCACCTTCTGTCACCTCTTCTGACTTCCGATGTCTTCCTGGTCTCCCTGGCATGGGGGGAAGATCCATCACTTTCACAACAAGACAGCCCACCCTAGACTCTCTGTTACTGCTCTCCCAATGCTGTGGACTCCTCCTTTGAGGTCCTTAGCAGAACTTTAAACTAAATGCCGAATTATTTATTGCCAGCTTCGTCCAATAATATATCCCTTCCAGGAAGGCAAAGGTCATTGTCTTATTGGGCACTGAGTCTCCAGGGCCTGGCACAGGAAATGTATTATTATTATTTTATTAAAGGTTACATAAATACTAGTCCTAGCTCTCTTTAGTAGACTGTAAGTTATTTGAAGTCAGGATCCGTGTTTGATCCAACCCTTTTAATTCTCCATTTCATGTCACTGGGCTTTGCTGCCAAGAGACCATTCAGTGTTAATGAATGAATGCTAACACTGGGACTTCTTTGGTGGTCCAGTGGCTAGGACGCTACACTTAAGCTGCTGGTGTCTAGGTTCAAGCTCTGGTTGGGGAACTGGGATCACACAAGCTGAATGGCGTAGCCAAAAAAAAAATAAAAATTTTAAAAATTTAAAAATGAATGCTAGCATATTTTGAATGCTTTCTCTGTGTCTGAACTGGTGGCAAGTTCCTTCCCTGTTATTACATTGGATCCATACAACAATCCTATGGTGCAGGAACAGTAACCATCCCTGTCTTACGGTTAGAACTGAGGTTGCAGAGAGCTTAGGTGTCTTCCCAGAGACACACAGCTAGCACACAGCAGAGCAGGATTATGAATTTGGGTTCTATCTGATGCCAACCACTCCCGCCCAGCTTTGCTAGCTTTCTTAGCTGG
Source organism: Oryx dammah (assembly GCF_014754425.2). Lineage (NCBI taxonomy): Eukaryota > Metazoa > Chordata > Mammalia > Artiodactyla > Bovidae > Oryx > Oryx dammah. The sequence continues at coordinate 41,923 of NW_024070194.1, forward strand.
AAGGAATTCTGAGCAGTGTGTTGCTTTGAGTCTCTTTAACTGTTTTCCATGACTCAACTCTTGCCGTGAGTAGGGCTTAGGCTGAATCAGATAGGAGTAAATGACATCATAGCTGAAGGTTGCAGTGACTTTGTTGCCCACTCGTGTGCCTTATCTTCATTCCTAGGACATCACTGTCAAAGGAGATTTGTTCTTTTTGACAGCACTTATTATCCTCAGAACAATGCCTTTGAAGTGTTGATTGATTCGTAGCATTAACTCAGTAGTTAAGACTGTGAAACTAATGAGAGCAAGATTGTAGCAACTACTGACACGGTTAGTTGTTAGTCATAAGAAGGACCCAGGAGAAGCTGGTAAGGGGACCACCCTTATCACTGGACAAACAGTGCGGTGTTGCTGATACTGAGTGCATATTAGCCAGCACTCTTCTTTAAACTTCTTTTAAAACAAAAGTTAATTTATTTGGCTGCATCGGGCCTTAGTTGTGGCAAACTCTTAGGAGCAGCATGTGAGATCTAGTTCTCTCATCGGGGGTCAAACCCGGGGCCCCTGCACTCGGAGCACAGAGGCCTAGCCACCGCATGTGTCACGCGTTCCACTTGGGCCAATCGCTGCTCAGAAGCAGGGGTCTTGTATTGGCCAGTCTGAGTCACATGACTGACCTGTGAGCGGGAGGAGGACCGACTGAGCCGTGTCTTCCGGTGATGTCGGCTCCTCAGGGTCACAGGGGGGTGGTGTTGCAGGGGTGGAGAGGGGCGTGGGTAGTAACATTGCCTCCACCTCTCTCAACAGGTTTCTTGCGAAGGATGCTGAACTCACCAGTGGGTAACTGCGAGGGTCCCCCTTTGAACTTTGATAAGTTTTGGCTCAGTGAAAAGAATTTTAAGGCTTTCTGACGCCATATCCATTCTCGACTGATGACTAATGGCCAGTGATGTTCTTGGGGCCCTTGGATGTTGAATGATTCAGTCTCTGGTCTCCCCATTTTTTTTCCAATTTTTTTTCAGTCTCTCTTTCAGGAAGAGTTTATTGAACATCTAGTCAATGCAGTGTTTTGTCAGATACAGATTCTTCTTAAGGACATTATCTTTAAAAATTCTTTTTATGTATTAATGGGATTCTGTAGGGTAATTCTGAGTACTATCTAGTCCTTAAAACAAGTGTGTTTTACCTCTGAAAACACTTTGATAACATTTATTTATGCTATAACATACATTTGAAAAGTATTAAGCTCAACTCTTTTCTAAGAATAGCTTTATTTCCTTATTTGGCCATGCTGGGTCTTTTGCTGTGCAGGCTTTTCTCTAGTTGCAGCAAGTGGGGGCTACTCTCTCTTTGAGGCGCATGGTCTTCCCATTGCAGCTGCTTCTCTTGTTGCAGGGCAGGCTCTAGAGTGGACGGGCCTCAGTAGTTGTGGCTCCTGAGCTCTAGAGCAATAGTTAAGGCACACGGGCTTAGTTGTCCCAGAGCATATGGGATCTTCCTGGACCAGGGGTCGAACCTGTGTCTCCTGCCTTGGTAGGCAGATTCTTCACCACTGAGCTACCCAGGAAGCCCCGAAGCTATACCCTTTTAAGAATATTATAAAGGTCAATCATTTTTATATTTCAGAGCAATATTTAAGCCAAACTTCTCTTTTCTAGATGTTTTAGTGTCTTTTTTCCATTTTAAGATACAGGTTTCAGATCAGCTCTCTTTTTTTTTAATTGAGATATAATTAACATATAAAATTATATTAGCATCAGAGGTACAATGTAGCAATTTGATATTTGTATACATGGTGAAATGTTTACTAAGAGTCTAGTTAGCATCTGCCACCATACACAGTTGCAGAATATTTTTTTCTAGTGATGAAAACTTTGAAGATTTATTCTCCTAGCAACTGTCAGATATGCAATAGAGCATTATTGACTATAATCACCGTGCTGTGTCCCGTCCTCATGAGTTAGCTGTTCTAACCAGAAGTGTGTCCCTTCTGCTCCCTCCCTGCTCTCTGCCTGCCTCTTCCTCCCCGTCACCCACCTCTGGCAACCACCTGTCTGCTCTCTGTATCTATGGCTTTATTTGTTTCCCTTTAGGGTCCACAGTGTTTGTACAATATTTGTATTTTTCTGTATGACTTATTTCACTTAGCATAATGCCATCAAGCTTCATCCGTGTTGTGGCAAATGGCAAGTTTTCTTCTCTTTTATGGCTGGATAATATGTGGTACGTATGCACCACTCTTGGCTTTCCCGTTCATTTATCAGTAGACACTTAGGTTGTTTCCATGTCTGGCTATATTTAAAATGCTGCAGTGAACATGGGGTACATATATCCTTTTAAATAGTAGGAGTACTTTTGAGTACATACCCAGAATTGGAATTGCTGGATCATTTGATAGTCCTGTTTCAATGTTTTGAGGGCTCTAGGTATTGTCTTCCCTGGGGATCGCTTCAATTTCCCTCCCACCAACAGTGCCCAAGTGTTCCCTTTTCTCCATGTCCTCTTCAAAACTTTTTAACTCTTATAAAAAGGGAATAGCCTTTTTTGGGAATAGCCATTCTAACAGGTATGAGATGAAACTTCACTGTGGTTTTATTTTTATCGGAGTGTAGCTGGTTTGCAGCACTGTGACAGTTCTTGCTGTGCAATGAAGTGAACCAGCTCCATTCATGCGTCTATCGCTCCCCTCTTGTGCCTCGCTCCCCACCCCACTCCCGTCTCACCTCTCTAGGTCATCATAGAACACAGAGCTGCCCTCCATATGCTGGTTCGTAGGTTTCCAGTAGGTATTTTACACTGGTAAATTATTTATGTCAAACCCAGTCTCCCAATTCACCTCACCCTCTCCTACTACCCGGGGTCCACATGTCTCTTCTCTATGTCTGTGTTTCTGTTCCTGCTCTGAAACTAGGTTCATCTGTACCATTTTGATTTTGATTTGCATTTTCCTGATAATTAGAGCACCTTTTCATGTCCTTGTTACCATTTGCATGTCTTCTTTGGAAAAATGTCCAGGCTCCATTTTGAGATTAGATTTTTTTCTTTTGAGTCCCATTAATTCTTTATATGTACTTTGGATATTAGCCCATTATCAGATGTACGATTTTTCAGATACTTTCTCTCATTTAGTTGGTTGCCTTTTCATTCTGTTGATGGTTTTCTTTTATGTAGAAGCTTTCAATACGATGTAGTCCCGCTTGATACTTGCTTTTGTTGCCTTTGCTTTTGATGTCATAAGAACTTTTGTATGTGTGGTAATACACACACAACGTAAACACCTTACCCATCTTCAAGTGCATGGCTCAGAGGCACTGAATACACTCACAGTGTTATGCAGTCATCACCGCCATCCAGCTCCATAACTCTTTTCCTCTTAGAATGCTAAAACTATAACCATTAAGTTATAGCTCCTCATTCTCCCCTCCCTCTAGCCCCTGGCAGCCAACCACTCTACTTTCTGTTTCTATGATTTCAACTATTTGTGTCCGTGAAATCATGCAGTATCTGTCTTTTTGTGGCTGCGTCATTTCATTTAGCATGGAGTCCTGAAGATGCATCCATGCTGTAGCACGTGTGAGGCACTCCTTGCCATTAAGACTCTCCTCTTTTAAGCGTTTCCTGAGCAATCCACTGTCTGCCTGTGTATAACACATCTTGCTCACGCTCTCATCTGTCAGTGGATCTCTAGGCTGCTTCCACGTTTCGGCTGTTGTTAATAATGCTACTCTGAACATGAGTGTGTGAATATCTCTTTGAGACCCTGCTTTCAATTGCTTTTTGTCTGTTGTTGTTCAGTTGTTAAATTGTGTCTGACTCTGCGGCCCAATGGGCTATAGCCCACTAGGCTCCTCTGTCCGTAGGATTTCTCAGGGAGGAATCCTGGAGTGGGTTGTATTTCCTTCTGTCTTCCTGACCAGGGATTAAGCCCACATCTCCTGCATTAGCAGGAGGATCCTTATCACTGAGCTATTTTGGATATATTGATATTGCTGTATCATATAGTAATTCTATTTTTATTTTTTTGAGGAAATGTCATACTGTTTTTCATTTATATTCCAACCAACAGTGCAAAAGGGTTCCAATTTCTCTATACCCTTGTCAACTCTATGCTATTTTCTCTTTAATTCATAGTGGTCATTCTAATGGGGGTTCAGGTTCAGGTTCAGTCGCTCAGTCGTGTCCAACTCTTTGCGACCCCATGAATCGCAGCACGCCAGGCCTCCCTGTCCATCACCATCTCCCAGAGTTCACTCAGACTCACGTCCATTGAGTCAGTGATGCCATCCAGCCGTCTCATCCTCGGTTGTCCCCTTCTCCTCCTGCCCCCAATCCCTCCCAGCATCAGAGTCTTTTCCAATGAGTCAACTCTTCGCATAAGGTGGCCAAAGTACTGGAGCTTCAGCTTTAGCATCATTCCTTCCAAAGAAATCCCAGGGCTGATCTCCTTCAGAATGGACTGGTTGGATGTCCTTGCAGTCCAAGGGACTCTCAAGAGTCTTCTCCAACACCACAGTTCAAAAGCATCAATTCTTCGGCGCTCAGCCTTCTTCACAGTCCAACTCTCACATCCATACATGACCACTGGAAAAACCATAGCCTTGACTAGACGGACCTTAGTCAGCAAAGTAATGTCTCTGCTTTTGAATATACTATCTAGGTTGCTCGTAACTTTTCTTCCAAGGAGTAAGCGTCTTTTAATTTCATGGCTGCAGTCACCATCTGCAGTGATTTTGGAGCCCCCAAAAGTAAAGTCTGACACTGTTTCCACTGTTTCCCCATCTATTTCCCATGAAGTGATGGGACCGGATGCCATGATCTTCGTTTTCTGAATGTTGAGCTTTAAGCCAACTTTTTCACTCTCCTCTTTCACTTTCATCAAGAATTTTAAAACTTAATTAATTAATTATTTTTATTTTGAAAACATTTCTCTACTTTCGCTCGGGCCAGGTCTTCATCAGTGCCTGTGGGCTTTCTCCAGCCTCAGGGAGCAGGGGCTGCTCTTGATTGCCGTGTGTGGGCTTCTCACTGCAGCGGCTTCTCCCGTTGCAAAGCGCAGGCTGTAGCGTGCACGGCCTTCAGTTGTCTCAGCTCTCAGGCTCTAGAGCGTGGACTCAGTGGCTGTGGTGCGCACACTTAGCTGCACGTGGAATCTTCCCAGACCAGGGATCGAACCCATGTCCCCTGCCTTTGCAGGCAGATTCTTTACCACTGAGCCACCAGGGAAGTCTAGATTCATTTGTTTTTAATTGGAGGATAATTGCTCTACAATATTGTCTTGGTTTCTGCCACATGGATCAGCCACAGGAATACTCATGATCCACCCTCTTGAACCCTGCTTCCACCTCCTGCCCCATCCCATCCTCGAGGTTGGCACAGAGCGCCAGATTGAGCTCCCCATGTCAGATGGGAAAGTCCCACTGCCTATCTATTTTACAAATGGTCATGTATATGCTATTCTCTCAATTCCATTTAATTTTTAATTTTACTATTTGACAGGGTAATCCAGTCAGGTAGATTAAAAAATGATAAAAAGATAAGCAGTGGAAAATATTTCTCCTGTACTAATTCCCATGCCCCCAAAAACAAATTTGCAAAGCCTGTTAGGAGATTCTTGTTTATTCTTCATGTGATGTTTTTATTCATCTAAATAAAAAAATACATTTAAAATAAAAAGTCATCCCGCCGTACATAGTGTCCCACACCTGCCTCTTCTGCTTTCACGATATATGTTTTACGATTCCTTTCACATTTGAATATAAAATGCTCCTCTCTTTAAAAAAAAAAATCTGGAGGCTACACCACCTGCCATGTGGGATCTTATGTTCCCTGTCCGGGGATGAAACCCACACCCCCTGCAGCGGAAGCGAAGGGTCTTAACCACTGGACCAACAAGGAAGTCCCTTTTTTAAAGCTCTATGACACTTCATTGTATGGCTGGTATCATCATTTATTTAACCAGACTCCTAATGAGGGACATACAGGCTGTTTATAACTTCCTGGCACAGAAATAGCGTGGCAATGAATAACCTTTGGCATCGGTTTCTTTGTATGTGTAGACACTACCTGTAGGTAAGTAAGAACACTCCTAGAAGTAGAGTGGCTCGGGCAAAGTGCAAATGCGTGTGATTTTGATAGGCTGCCAGGTGCAGATGCAGAGGTTGTGCCCATTTGTCTCCTGGGGACGGAGCCCAGCAGACACGGCCTCACCGGCACAGAGAGGGGGTGACCCCTGTTCTTGACTCTAGCCGACGTGATCGCTGAGAGACGCTGCCTTTCCTCCCAGCTCAGGGTTCACCCTCATGGTGAAGATACACTTTAGCGTCCTTAAATGCATCTGCTTTTGTGATTTGCAAGAGGGAGCAAAGAGCATACTGATGAAACTCGGGAGCAGGCTGAATTAAGAACCACCGCAAAGAGCAATAATGAAAGCCGACATAAAGATGTGAGAAGTGTGGCCAGGCAACGAGAGGAAAATGAGCCACAGTTTGGACAGGAAGTGACTAATAAAGACTAATGTTGAGATGGCATCAAATTGGAAGATAGATGGGGAGCTCTTGGACTTCTTCGACTGAGCTCGTGCTTTCCTCCGAAGAGGATGGGCATCACTGGGTGCTGGACATGCTCTCAGATGGGCTCAAGAAACACTGTACACTCGCACAGCACTTTCCCCGTCTGCAGAATGGGGCTTTGTTATCAGGTGGCCTTGAGGGTAAAATGAGACAGCGTAAGAGGAGACTTAGACAGCTGGGTGTGGTCCTTTACAGCCGTGAGGCAGATGGGCTGGGAAACCAGTGGGGCAGGAGCCTCAGGACCGCGCGCCCCGTGAGCTCCGTGGGTGCTGCAGATCCCACTGTCCTAGGTGTGTAGCTGAGGCCAGGCCACTGGAGGAAGCATTTCTATCTGAGCAGTTTTGGCAGATTTCCTAGACAGATCTAAAAAGGGATGTGAATTTCCAAGACAGGTATGATTTCTCTTCTCGTTTTAATATATACGCACTTCCATACTGTGCTGTTATGCTCATCCTTTGTATCCTTTTTCCTAAAGAGGCTCTCCAAAACTGTATGGGCTACCACAAGCTTAACTCTGCCTCTGATGAGTCATTATTATTATCCTGAGCAGAAGGTTTAGGGAGAGGCAAATGGTGTTCTAATTTTTGAAAGCATAGATTTCAAAAATTAATAAGCAGCCAAAGGGATGCAGACGCTTCATTCTCAGCCCCTCCACCTTCCCCCTTCCTTCTTCCCTCCCTCCTTTCTCACCTCCCTTTCTTCCACCAGCATGCTGTTCCAAACAAAACTACTAGACATAGCAAATCCTCACCTTCACAGATCTTATATTTTAGTTGAGGCAACAGATAAGGAGACAAAGCACAAGGAGTATGTTTTGCGTGGCACTGACTTCTGGGAAGCAAGACAGAACTGGGCAGTGCAGAAAGCACGGAAAAGTGTGGGCCAAGTGCCGTGGAAAAGCCTTTTAAAGCGGCGGCATCTCGCCTGAGACCTGAGCGGGGAGCAGGAACCAGTCCTGGAGATCAGAGAAGCGTTCAGGCAGAGGAAGGACAGGGCAGGGTCCTGAGGGGAGAGGAGGCTTGAGTGAGGAGAAGGTGAGGGGCAGACAGCCTGGGACCAGGAAGAAAGAGAAGAGGAGGGGACGGGGTGGGGGGACAGGGGTGGGGGTCTGGATGGAGTTGGAGCTTTAGGCGGTGGCCATTTCATGCAAGGGGAGAGGGGATTTGCTTGCTGTGATCAGAAGTGTGGGTATTACCCCAAAACGCTATGCAGAACCATTGCAGGCTCTAAATTGTATTTATGCAGAGCATTTATAAGCACATCGAGAAGGAAACAGTTGTTTGAATGGTTCCCATGGGTTCCCTGTGAACAAAGTGTGCCAAGGAACTCTGTTTCCTTTCTTGTAATGTTTATGAAAGCAAGAGATTAAAGCAATTCTGTGGACATTGTGGATCATGTTTATGAAAGCATTTAATGAAGTAACTCGGGATAGGATAGTAGAACATGGAGTAGACAATAATGCTTTGCAGAAAATTTGCACCTATTTGGTCAATAGATTGAGGTCAAGACCCAGCTGAGTTCAGAGAATCTCTGCTTATCACAGTTCTAGAGAGTCAATGCCGGGAGCAGAGTGAGCAGAGCTGATCAGAAATGAAATGAAATGAAAATAACGTGTGGGCACTACCGTCCGGAACAAGTATTAATAAAGTTTAGTTTAATCATTCCTTTTTGGAGGTGTGTCTGTATTTGGTCAGTTTCTACTCTCCCCAGCATCTGAAAATGTCTGTCTATACTTTTTTTTTTTTTTTAATGGAAAGTAAAAACAAAATTGGTTAACAGATATTCTTAGAAAGGAGAGCCCAAGGGAGACTGAAATAACACTAATTGAAGGCAATTTGTTTTTCAAGAATAGTGCTCCTGGAATTGGGAAAGTTAGTGTTGGTTGGTTGCAAGCAAATGTTTGTTTAAGCTTTTTAATGTAAGACAAAGCGGGAGGCTGGAACCAGGCTGGGCAGGTACCAGAAATTCGCCACTGCTGAGTCTTGCTACCAGGGTCCATGCGTCTTCAAGGAGTCCTGCTTGGGAAGACCCCCTTTTGGAGTTTTCCCGGCCAGCTCTGAGAAAGATGGGGTTTGGCCAGGAGAAGGCAGAATACATTCCAGATTCAGTTCTATCAGACCAATCAGGAGGGACAAGGTGGCTCCTATAACAGGGATTGGGGTACTCTCCCCAAAGACAGGAAGAATGGGTTCTGGGTGGCCCGAAATGATGTCCTTTCTAAGCGTCAGCTGACAGCGTTAATGCAGCAGTGTTATCTGTACTCTCTTTTCCTTCCTCTACCTGTCTGTCTATCATGTGGCCGTCTACTTGTTTAGTTACTGTGCATTGTACCTGCAGGTCGGGAAACCCCGAAGACTTGAGAGAGTGCTTACACGGTGACGGGGGCAGTGTATGTCACTGTCGAGCACTGCACAGCGCCCCATCTGTGCTGAGCGTTCGTTACAATGGGGCCAAGAGGCGGGGTCCCGACGTCCACAGGGGCCCCGGGCAGCTGTGTTCCGTGGCCTGCAAGCATTATTTGGCTAGCACGTCAGTTTTTGCTGCATCTCTAAAGCTGCCCTTTACTCAGCCCCTCAGTTGTGGGCAGTCGCAGCCCTTGTGTGAGCCTGGGAGGGTGGAGCATGAGCCGTCTGATGCCAGCTTCTCAGCACCACCTCCCGGGCAGAGCAGCCCCAGGCCCACCACTTACCTTCCTAACCTCTGACTTTCTGGTCTGCGGAATGGGTGTGCAGCCCCAGTTAGCAGGTTGCCTTTCTCATTAAGGGTCTGTTTTCAGGGTGAAGAAAACAGAGCCTGAAGGGTAAACGTGTGTCAGCTGTTACCGTCAGCAACAAAGGTGGGGCAAGACACCCACCCTCAGAGGCACAGTAGTTAAGACAGGATTTGGAACAAGATATATCTGATTTTCTAAAATGCCACTGTCCCTTACCAACAGTGTAAAATTGGTATTTTAGCAGAATCTACTCTGTGATGGTATGAATATGAAAAATGAGATGAAACTTGTCCAGTGCTGGGTCTTTAGGCAGTCCTAACATCACTTCATGGGAAATAGATGGGGAAACAGTGGAAACAGTGTCAGAGTTTACTTTTGGGGGCTCCAAAATCCCTGCAGATGGTGACTGCAGCCATGAAATTGAAAGACACTTACTCCTTGGAAGAAAAGTTATGACCAACCTAGATAGCATATTCAAAAACAGAGACATTACTTTGCCAACTAAGGTCCGTCTAGTCAAAGCTATGGTTTCTCCAGTGGGCATGTATGGATGTGAGAGTTGGACTGTGAAGAAGGCTGAGCACTGAAGAATTGATGCTTTTGAACTGTGGTGTTGGAGAAGACTCTTAAGAGTCCCTTGGACTGAAAGGAGATCCAACCAGTCCATTCTGAAGATCAGCCCTGGGATTTCTTTGGAAGGAATGATGCTAAAGCTGAAACTCCAATACTTTGGCCACCTCATGCGAAGAGTTGACTCATTGGAAAAAACTCTGATGCTGGGAGGGATTGGGGGCAGGAGGAGAAGGGGATGACAGAGAATGAGATGGCTGGATGGCATCACGGACTTGATGGGCGTGAGTCTGAGTGAACTCCGGGAGTTGGTGATGGACAGGGAGGACTGGCATGCTGTGATTCATGGGGTCGCAGAGAGTCGGACACGACTGAGCGACTGAACTGAGCTGAACCCTATCTGTAGTGCTGACTGTATTGGTTTTTTATTTTTTACATCACTGTTCACTCGTCTAGAAGTAGGATATTATTAGGAAGCCTGAAAAATTAATATGGACTGTTTTACCCGCCACAGAGATGCTTGGGGAGGATTTTTCTGCAGTTTTTTTTTTTTTTTCATTGCTTCTGTAAAGTTTAGAAGAAATAGTATGATGGTGAGAATTTGGGAATTCCAAATGTCTCAGATCCATTTTTCTCTTATTTTTCTGAAAGGAGAAAACAGAAAGCAGAAAAGGAAAGAGCACCTCTTGGGAACAGAGGTTGGTAAACATTTTCCGTGAAGGGTCAGAGAGTAAATATGTTAGGCTTTTTTTTTTTTTTTTCAGGTCAGATGGTCTGTGTTCCAAGAGTTCCACTCTGATGTCTCCCACGGAGAATGTATAAACAAGGGAGCACAGCTGTGTTCCAATAAAACTTTATTGACAAGACAGGTATCAATCCAGATTCGGCCTGCTTTAGAAATTAAAAAAGAATGCCTGGGTATGCCTACTTGAGCAAGGCTTGGGTGGAATTTCACATTTTAAAGATCACCTTCCTTGATATATTATTCATGGGAAAACCTCCTAGGGTTTCAAAGCATCAGCATTTCATCAGAAAGTCCGGCCCTTCCAGCCCAGCGTCAGATGTGAGCTTCTGGCTTTTCTAGTTTTGGGTCCAGGCTTTGTGTCTGCTGCTTCATTCCAGCAACGAGGGAGCTTCTTCAGTTCTAAGCTGGCCCACGTCAGGGCCTTCCCGAGCCCCCTTCCCTCTCCCTGTCCCTCTCGCCCACCCCACTCAAGGGTCAGCCAGGATGACCCATCGCTGGTTCCTGTGCGGCACGGGTAGTCCCCACACTTTGCTGTTTCAGCCTCTCCTTTTGTCATGATTGTGGTGGGGAGATGAGTGCTTCCTGTCTTGAGATGGATACCTTTGAAAGGAGAGAGCTCTGCAGTGTGTCCAGACAGTAGGTAACTCATCACAGGCTCTGTTGTGTTTGTGTAACATCTGGGTGTCTGCCAGGTGATTTGCCTGTAAGCTATGCATAGAAGAAAAAAGAAACCACCCATCTAAAGTATTCAGATTTTGGCCTTAATTAACATGCAGAATAAATATGTAAAGGCTAAAGAGCATGAATTATAGATACCAGGGTTTCTATATAAAAATCTGTTTTCGTCCATAGAGGCGCGCATGTGTTTGTGGCAGGGAGGAGGTGTCCATACACGTTGGTGAAGCAGTATAATTACGGCTGTGTGTGCTGAGCAAGATGGGGACCGGTCTATTGAAAGAGAATGCATCCTCAGCTGCCTTTCTCATTTCACCTCCTCCACGGATTTTTTTTTTTTTCCACCTCGATTCTATGAAGGGCTAATCCTGACCCTTGTTATTTAAATTGCTCCAGCAGGGCTGGAAAAGCTGCCTTCAGCCTTTTAAAAACCCTTGCTAACTGGCTAACCAGGCTGGCAGAGCAAAGCCCTTTCTATTCATAGTTCCTGCGTGGAGCGCCCTGAGGATGGGGCCAGGGGATCTCTCAGCCTGAGTGACAGTCTTGGGTCTTAAGCAAGGCCAGGGCAGAGCCCATTCATCCTAAGAGCTGGAGCCTCTGGGCTTTTCCATTAAGGGTCTCAGAAAGATGCCCAAATGGCTGAAATCAGGTATCCAAGTGTGTGGCTCTCTTATTAATGGCTAGGAGGGATCAAGAAAAAGAATATTGAGGGATCAAAGGAAAGATCAAGGGAGCTACCCGAATGCCCATTTCATAATTGGGCTTTTTTTTTTAACGTTCAAATTTTACAAATTGGTATTAATAGGATGTTACATTAACACAGTTTAAAGCACAGCATTGGGAAAAATCATGCGGAGAATTAATTCCTGTTACTCAAGAACTTTGGAAAACACACGAATTAAATGTGAAACTAGCAATTATATTTTAAATCAGTATGGGTGGAGGGAAGGTGGCTTTTGGTAACAGACAGAGAGAGCTGAGTCTTTTAGAAAGCCTCACAAGTTATATGTGTGTGGGCGAGTGGGATTTAGTTTTAGAGAAAAGTGATGCTTAAGAAAAATCCCAACTCCTAGAACATACACACATACCAGGCATTATCAGCCTGTGGAGTGAAGCCCCTGATTCTGCTTCGACGATCCTCCTAAGGTGGTCTCCGGGGTAGAGTTCATGCTGCTTCTGGCCAGCCTGGTCAGAAACAGAGCTGGGGTGTTTCCTGGGACTGGAAGCAGATGGGGGCGATCAGGGGCAGCCCCCCATTCCCTCAGCCTCTCATCAGACCTGCCCACATGGCAGGAGAGACCAGAGATTGTTGTTTAATTGCTAAGTCGCGTCTGACTCTTGCAATTCCATGGGCAGTAGCCACGCCAGGCTCCTCTGCCCATGGTATTCTCCAGGCAAGAATACTGGAGTGGGTAGCCATTACCTTCTCCAGGGATCTTCCCGACCCAGGGATCAAACCCATGTCCATTCTCTACCACTGAACCACCAGGGACCTAGGACAACCGTCCTCTTATTTGAAATCATTTTAGGCAACTCTGCCACGACAGATCCTAGAAAGTATCTGCCATGGATTTGTACGAAGAAGATGGAATACCCAAGATAAAAGTAATAAGTGAATAAAGCTCTGCTGGTTTTGTATTTTTTTTTCTGATTATTTAAAGCAAAATTTCAGCTGTTACATCAGTTTTATCCAAACAACAGATGGCCCGTAGCATCTCCAAGGCTCTGAAGATATATGGAGTCAACCCAGCTACCAGGGCTGGGGTCAGCAAACTCCGGCCAGCCACATCCGGCCTGGTGCATGTTTTTGTTAAACAAAGTATTGTTGGAACTCCGGCCAGCCACATCCGGCCTGGTGCATGTTTTTGTTAAACAAAGTATTGTTGGAACTCAGCATTGTTCGTTCACTGTAAACGCCGTGGCTTCTCACAGGCTGCAAGCGCAGAGTTGAGTAGTTGCAGTAGAGAGTGCATGGCTGCAAAGCCTGAAATAGTTACTGTCTGGCCTCTTATGGAGAGCATTCATTGTCCCCTGCACGAGACTATGGAGAAAAATCAAACCCAACTTGCTTTATAAACGCAGATTTATGCAGTTTTTAGATAATGTATTTACTTGGCTGTGCTGAGTCTTGTTGCTGCCCGCGGACTCTCTGGTTGCGGTTTCTCCTCATCGTGGTGCATGGGCCTCTCGCACAGTGGCTTGTCTCGTAGAGACGGGCTCCTGGGAGCATCGACTTCAGCAGTTGCAACCCGAGGGTTCAGGAGCTGTGGTCCACCGGCTTTGTTGTTCCAAGGCGTGTAGAATCTTCCCGGACCAGGGATCGAACCCTTCTCCCTTACATTGGCAGGTGGACTCTTATCCACTGTACCACTGGGGAAGTCCAAACCCAACTTATTTTTGAAAACAAAATCTGGAAATTTCAGTTTCTGTCATTGTAGGTCCAGGAAGCCTTTTCTCTGCCCCCAAGCCAGCTCTTAGTTCTGGGAGTCCCTCTGTCATACTCCATAACAAGAAAAGACTGTGTTGATGTTTCAGTGGGGGAAATTGAAGGATGTGGTTTTACTCTTTTTTTTCTCTCTTTCACTTTTTGAAGCTATATAACAGAAATGAGGGTGTGACAGGCAAGTTCTTGACTATGAAATGATAAAGGTCAAACTGCTCAAACCTTCTTTGCAAGTAAAATGTCTGGCTAACTGAAACATGTCAGAAACGTCAACCGGTTATCAGGTTGGCAGATAACGTGAAGCGCTCACTACTGGGGCTGCCTTCATTTACCTAGTGGGTTTCGTGGGCACCACCTCCTCTGTTGGTCTCTCTGGTTGTTTATTGGCTGCTCAAGTGGCTCACACCTTACACTGTTGCAGCCATGAAGATCGAGAACGTGAAAGACTGTCATCAGCTGCCCTGCCGTTGTTTCCCTTTCTTTTCAGGGAAGCGCTGAGTGTCAGGGTCCTCACAGAGCACTCAGCACATCTGCAGATGTGTGAGTTGCCAGCCCACAGGGGACACTTCATAATCTTGCAGCTACAGAAACAAGCACTTCTTGTTTATACCTCACACGGACTATGCTTACTGCACCTTCAACTTCAGAGCTTTGAAAACTGCAGCATCTCACAAGCAAATCATTTGGAGCAAGCTTTTCCCTACTGTCCATGAACAAACCTGTCCATGTCTTCACTACAAACCTTCATGGTCACAGAACTTTATGCTTTCTGTTTGCAATTTAGAATGATGAGATCATCTAAATCCCTGCCCGTGGCTGATGACTTTTTTAAAAAATTTGTAAAATGAAATATACTGAAAAATAATAGCTTGTAGTTGTTGTTGTTCAGTCACTAAGTTGTGTCTGATTCTTTTCAATCCCATGGACATCAGCACACCAGGCTTTCCTATCCTTCACTCTCTCCTGCAATTTGCCCAAACTCATGTCCCTTGGGTCAGTGATACCATCCAAACATCTCATCCCTTGCTGTCTCCTCTCCTCCTGCCTTCAGTCTTCCCCAGCATCAGGGTCTTTTCCAATGAGTTGGCTCTTCGCATCAGGTGGCCAAAGTATTGGAGCTTCAACTTCAGCATCAGTCTTTCTAATTATATCCAGGGTTGATTTCCTTTAGGATGGACTGGTTTGATCTCCTTTCCAAGGGACTCTCTGTCCAAGGGACTCTCAAGAGCCTTCTCCAACACCACAATTCAAAAGCATCAATTTTTCAGTGCTCAGCCTTCTTCATAGTCCAACTCTCACATCCATACATGACTATTGGACAAAACATATCTTTGATAATACAGACCTTTGTCAGCAAAGTGATGTCTCTGCTTTTTAATATGCTGTCTAGGTTTGTCATAGCTTTCCTTCTAAGGGCAGTCATCTTTTATTATCATGGCTGCAGTCACCATCCGCAGTGATTTGGGAGCCCAAGAAAATAAAATTTCTCACTGCTTCCACTTTTCCCCTTCTATTTGCCATGAAGTGAGGGGACTAGATGCCATGATCTTAATTTTTCGAATGTTGAGTTTTAAGCCAGTTTTTTTCACTCCCCTCTTTCACCCTCATCAAGAGGCTCCTTAATTACTGTTCACTTTCTGCTATAGAGGTACGTGCAAAATATATTGCATCTTTAGCATACAGAAGAAACTATAGTTTTGATAACTTTAATTGGGTCCCTGAAGCAAAACTATTCTTGGAATAAGCAAGGCATATTTCTTTAAAGATGGCAGAATTTGGCCTTAGGAAATTTCTTTTAATTCTAATATATCAAAATTACTGGCTGTTTACATAAGAGCTGTCCTATAGAGGATTATCTACTTAAGATGTAATTGTGTGCTAAGAATGAATCCCAAATATAGAGCAAACTTAAAAATCAGATATAACATGTAGAAATCACTCAGAGACTTATTTATTTTATTTTTGTACTTACATTTGCTTTCCTCCCTTCTTTCCTCATTGTTTGGATGATCTTACAGACATTTCTTTGGGTGGGATCAGGCATGAGAGTTTTGAAGAGCTTGTGATGAAGCTTCTTTAGCTGGGTCCTAGTGGGAAAGAAGACTTCAAAGCCCCTGGTGGACATGCTGCTGCCCAAGTTCACGGAATCCTGAACCCATGAAAACCGCATGCTATACATTCGCTGAGTCCTGAGTGCAGAGCCGGGGGAACAAATCTGTGGTCTGGGCTGATGAAGAACCAACCTGTGGTCCCGCTCCACCCTTATGAAAGTGGAGTCACTCAGTTGTGTCCGACACTTGGCAACCCCATGGACTGTAGCCTACCATGCTCCTCCATCCATGGGCTTCTCCAGGCAAGAGTACCAGAGTGGGTTGCCATTTCATCCTCCAGGGGATCTTCCCAACCCAAAGATCGAACCCAGGTCTCCCGCACTGCAGGCAGATGCTTTACCCTCTAGGCCACTAGGGAAGCCCTGATGAGAAGGATTTCCAAATGTTGTCAGCCTCCCAGAGGAGTCCAGGTGGGGTGGGGTGGTACAGACTGGGAACCCCCTCCCTGAAGCTGCTGTTTCTCTGTGTGCAGGGTCTGGACAGCTTACCTGATGGCAGCTTCCCCGGGCAGTGGGGAGGCCTGATAGCTGAGGTGAAGACCTCCCGGAATGTCCCTGTCACTTCTGCCGGCTGCTTCTCCATGACCGAGAGCCTTGGCAGCTTGACACTTAAGGCACTGGAGCTGGTCATCTGTGGAATTGTAGCTTTCTGTTGTTCATTACCTTGGTGGCTCTTGATTTCACTGGGGGGTCATTATATTGAGTGTTGAGGGCAGTTATAGGCACCTGCCTTCTGGTATAAATGCTGAAGGCCCAGACCCTGGCCCAACCTGAGACAATCTGGGTACATCTGATGTTTGGTGTTTAACTCAGTGGTTCTCAGTTGAGGGGTAGTGTTGCTCCCAGGGGACTTTCGGCAATGCCTGGAGACGTTTTCAGTTGCCATCTAGTGGGTAGACGCGGGGATGCTGCAAATGTCCTAGCACGTACAGGACAGCCCGTCTCGACCGAGAGTTCTCCAGCCTCAAATGTCAGCAGTGCCACAGAAGAGAAGCCCTCAGCCATGCGCACGTGTTCTCCTGGGACATAGAATTCGGAGTCGGCCAAGGAAGCAGGTGGCCCCACGGGGAGCTGCTCCTTCCAGCTGTGGCCGCACTGGCTGTGGGGGCGCCCGAGTTGCCTGCTGGAGCAGTTGCACGTCCTGCACCAGCGCTGGGCCCCAGGGCTCTGGGACTCAGCACTACGCCCCTCTCTCACGCCAGGCTGGGCTCTGGGGCTCTGGGACTGAGCCCTTCCTTCCTCCTGCCGTGATGCTTATTGTAGACTCGGTTAGCTAGAGTTGGGTTCCTTCGGTTCAGTTCAGTTCAGTCGCTCAGTTGTGTCCGACTCTTTGCAACCCCATGAATCACAGCGCGCCAGGCCTACCTGTCCATCACCAACTCCCGGAGTTCACTCAGACTCATGTCCATCGAGTCTGTGATGCCATCCAGCCATCTCATCCTCTGTCGTCCCCTTCTCCTCCTGCCCCCAATCCCTCCCAGCATCAGAGTCTTTTCCAATGAGTCAACTCTTCGCATGAGGTGGCCAAAGTACTGGAGCTTCAGCTTTAGCATCAGTCCTTCCAAAGAAATCCCAGGGCTGATCTCCTTCAGAATGGACTGGTTGGATCTCCTTTCAGTCCAAGGGACTCTCAAGAGTCTTCTCCAACATCACAGTTCAAAAGCATCAAGTCTTCGGCGCTAAGCCTTCTTCACAGTCCAACTCTCACATCCATACATGACCACAGGAAAAACCATAGCCTTGACTAGACGGATCTTTGTTGGCAAAGTAATGTCTCTGCTTTTGAATATGCTATCTAGGTCGGTCATAACTTTTTTTCCAGGAGTAAGCGTCTGTTAATGTCATGGCTGCAGTCACCATCTGCAGTGATTTTGGAGCTCAAAAAAATAAAGTCAGCTACTATTTCCCCATCTATTTCTCATGAAGTGATGGGACCAAAAGCCATGACCTTAGTTTTCTGAATGTTGAGCTTTAAGCCAACTTTTTCACTCTCCTCTTTCACTTTCATCGAGGCTTTTTAGCTCCTCTTCACTTTCTGCCATAAGAGTGGTATCATCTGCATATCTGAGGTTATTGATATTTCTCCCGGCAATCTTGATTCCAGCTTGTGCTTCCTCCAGCCCAGCATTTCTCATGATGTACTCTGCATAGAAGTTAAATAAGCAGGGTGACAATATACAGCCTTGATGCACTCCTTTTCCTATTTGGAACCAGTGTGTTGTTCCATGTCTAGTTCTAACTGTTGCTTCCTGACCTGCATATAGGTTTCTCAAGAGGCAGGTCAGGTGGTCTGGTATTCCCGTCTCTTTCAGAATTTTCCACAGTTTATTGTGATCCACACAGTCAAAGAGTTTGGCATAGTCAATAAAGCAGAAATAGATGTTTTTCTGGAACTCTCTTGCTTTTTTGCCAGCAGATGTTGGCAATTTGATCTCTGGTTCCTCTGACTTTTCTAAAACCAGCTTGAACATCTGGAAGTTCATGGTTCACATATTGCTGAGGCCTGGCTTGGAGAATTTTGAGCATTACTTTACTAGCATGTGAGATGACTGCAATTGTACAGTAGTTTGAGCATTCTTTGGCATTACCTGTCTTTGGGATTGGAATGAAAACTGACCTTTTCCAGCCCTGTGGCCACTGCTGAGTTTTCCAAATTTGCTGGCCTTTTGAGTATACAGCACTTTCACAGCATCATCTTCCAGGATTTGAAATAGCTCAAGTGGAATTCCATCACCTCCACTAGCTTTGTTCATAGTGATGCTTCCTAAGGCCCACTTGACTTCACATTCCAGGATGTGTGGCTCTAGGTGAGTGATCTCACCATCGTGAGCATCTTGGTCATGAAGATCTTTTTTGTACAGTTCTTCTGTGTATTCTTGCCACTCCTTAGTGTCCAACAAAAACCCCAACTGCCACGTGGCAGGTTGCAGGGAGCAGTAGAGTGTGGGATGGTCCCCTAGCTTCCAAGAAGCAAAGTGTCTATGTTTTAAAAGCTGGTTGCACACCCCACTACTCCCTGCACCCCACCAGGAAATCTTACCGAGAACTTCATTTCCTGATTCAGGGGGGTCAGAGCCAGTCAAGTGAGTCATCTGGTCTCCCTCCACTTCATTCCCCATTGCTGAGATCCCACACCAGCACCTAAGAGGAGCTTATTATGAACTTTAAACTTCAGGACCCCGTGTATACCCCTTAGCTTAAAGCAGTGTCGACACCTGTTAGATTGTATCCCAAGGGGTAGAATGTATGAGCCAGCACCAAGCGTTACACCTTATGTAGGATGAGTGTATGTGATCACCTGCCTTCTGAATGATCAGGCATCCAAAGAGGAGGAAGCAGAAGCAAGTTACAAACAGGTTGAGAGCATTGGACCTAGCCTTTGGGGGAGGACCTAGTTCATGATGGCAGTGGAGCAAGGCTTGGCAAGAAGGTCTAAGTCCCAGGAATGCTGTCAACCCAGGCTCACAACTGCAAATGCCCACAGAGCTGGATGGGGGCACAGAGAGTGTCAGGCAGGGGTTTGCATAGTAAAGATGGAAGATATTCTTCATGTGCACACAAAAGGTGTTTGCCTTTTTTGCCTTGAAATTTGTGTCCCTTTTGGTCTGCGTTAGGGTTTTCTTCTTGTGATAGACACTAAGTTACAACAAGTAGCTTTTACTCCAAGAAAAGAAGGGGTGTATGTGTAAGTTTAAATGACAGCTTGACTTCAGTGCTGAGTCATAGGGGGTGGTGGGGACTGTGGCAGGGGTAGAGGGAATTCCTGACTAAGGAGAGCAGCTTCTATCCAGATAAGACAGGTGCTGCTGGGGTGGGGGGTGGATGTGACTACAGGGTGGTTAATCTTCCGAGTTTACTGTTTATTTCTGGCTCGCGGGGCCTCCAGTGCTGTGCGTGGGCTTTTTCTAGTAGCAGTTCCTTCTCTCTGTGCGGCTCAGGCTCAAGGACGTGTTGCTCAGTAGTCGTGACAAACGGGCGTAGTGGCTCTGTGGCGTGTGGGATCTTCCCAGAGCAGTCCCAGGCATTGAACCCGTGTCTCCTGAATTGGCAGGCAGGTTATTTACCACTGGACCATCAGTCCCAAATCTTCTGACTTTAAAAGAGAAGCTAGAGATCTGGATTTTTCATATGATTTCTCCATATTAAAAAAAAATTAATGCAAACATATCTATGGGTTATATTTGATTTGTTGAACACCAGCTTGAGACTTCTGGTTTTTCTTTTCAAACAAAAGAAACAGATGTTGTTAAACAGCTTCAGCACTGGACTCACTGGCTTCCCTGTTCTCTGTTGCTCTCTCTGTCTTAGACTGTTCAGAAATTGGCTTCCAGATTTTGCTTTCAGATTTCTTTTCGAGGACTCTTCTTCCATTGCATTCTTTTTTCTAGCTCACTGTCACTAACCTCTTGGTTAAAGATTCACCCACAGATATGAGCAGTGGACATTAAAGGGCGGATGAAGGTCAGAAAAGGATGACCGCGGGCTCTGCAGAGGTTTGAAAGGAGCCAGGGGGCGTTTTGGGGGCGCGCTGGTGTGAGCACTGTGCGGAGGGGAGGGAGACGCTGGCCTGTGAGGGGCACAAGTTTCCCGTCAGTACCCTGTGGCCTTGGCCTGGAATAAGAGACTGTGACTGCTGTTGCGTTCAGACAGCATCTGGGTAGGCTTACCTACTCCACCTTTCCCTCCCCAACATCTGTCTCTGAAACAGCCACAGTTGTGTTTTGAACAATCCATGACGCTGTCCCAAACACAGCTCTGGGCTTTGTTTCTATGGATCAGAGAGAAGTGCAATGCTGTGGGCAATTGTTAGCGCACAATGACAAGCAGTGATGGCAACCCAGGACAGGGTCAGGCTGCTCCATATTATATTCAGGAGTGTGTGTGTGTGTGTGTGTGTGTGTGTGTGTGTGTGTGTGTGTGTTAGAGAGAAGGGGTATTCCTGCTGGATTGGCGCTTTCTATCTCCTCCCATCATCACACACACACACATGCCCACACTCGTGTGTGTGTGCTTACTCTCAGTCGTGTCCAACTCATTGCAACCCTCTGGGTTGTAGCCCGCCAGGCTCTTCTGTCCACGGGACTCTCCAGCAAGAACACTGGAGTGGGTGGCCATTCCCTTCTCCAGGGATCTTCCCGACCCTGGGTCACACCTGCCTCTCCCGCGTCTCCTGCACTGCAGGTGTGCTGTTTACCGCTGAGCCGGCGCTTTCTATCTCCTCCCATCATCACACACACACACACACACACACTCCACTGGCTGACCTTCTCCGCTCATGCTAAGCTGGGTAGTGAACAAAGATTTATCTCCTGGTGATTTCACTTCCAAACATGGGCACCTTGTATTTTGAAATTCTACAAGAGTCCTGTGTATTTGATATTGTGCAGGCTCTTGCTGGATTTCAGAGGTGGATTACAGTCACAGCTAGGTTGTCGGTAGAAGGTAAAACATTAATGTAATTGTAATTTGTTGATGGGTCTTGGAGATGTAGCTCGGTGTGGTCAGCCTTCCTTTCCCTGCACAGGGAAGGGTGGCCCCTCCTCGTGTTTGGCTAGCTGTTGTGGATTAGCGAGAAGAGAAGCGAGAGCCCTGGGAATATGGTGGAAAATCAGTTAGAGCCTCCAGGGGAAGGACGGTGCAGAGAGGCGGGTGAAAAGGACCAGAGGCACCTTTGTGTGTTGGAATTAGCGAACAGAAACATAAGCCAGGGTTTCCAGACAGTCTCAGCGCTGGCTGTGCGGTTGGGAGGTGAGAATCTCAGCCTTAAAGATGGGTCTGGCAGTTCCCTGAGGGACATCTGGGAAACGCTCCTGCCCTCCCCCACTTCGTTTTCGTAAACAGTCCTTCATCTTGCCCTGCGGATTTTACCTCCTGGAAGCACCCTGACTGTCTCGACTTCTGTTCCTCACGGTGACTCCAGACCAAGCTGCTTCCTCCCTCTGCTCCAGAGCGGCCACCCTCCTGGGCCTGTGGGACCTCGGGTCCACTCTGACCTGCAGCCAGATCGGTCTCTTCATGAGGCCAATCAGATTGCGTCTTCACCATGCCTCCCTTCCTCCCAGCTTGCACTGTTTCAATAGCTCCCTGCTCTTTTCCAGGTGAAACTCGGAGCCCTTAGTGGGCACAGTTTCATCTGAAGCAGCCGCAGCCCTCACCCTGCCGCCTCCTCCAGGCAGGCCACCTCATGGTCCTTACTCTCCCTGGGCCATTTCCCTCCTGTGGTCTCACCTGCCACCGTCGCACTGTCCCAGACTTCACTTCGTTTTTCCTGGGTGCTACCTGGTGGCTCTTCAGAAATCAGCCCAATTGATCTATTCATTCAGCAAATATCAATTGAGAACCTACTATGTGCTGAGCACTGTTCTAGGTGCTACCAGTATAACTGAAAGAAGACAAAAATGCTGTCCTTTGTGGAGCTTGTGTTCTCTCAGCACAGGGAGGCCCGTGAGAGCATCGTAATTGCAGGTTGTGGCAAGGGAGCTGAGGCCACTGAGGCAGAGGGCCATTGCTGGTTAGGAGAGGTGGGTTGACGGGTCAGCTACTTTGGGGTCAAAGGTGAGTTTTCAGAGGAGATGACAGTCAAGTAAGATCTGAAGAGCAGAGGTAGCCAACTGGGATTTGCAAGACCTTTGAATGGGTCCCCCACAAAGGACCGTATTTCTTTGCATTGTTAATCTTGGTTGGACAGTCTACACGTTTGCATTTTGTAATCAACATTTGTCTCTCGAACAGATTTTGAGACCCACAAGGGCATAAACTGCTATCTTTTCCTCTTCCTATCAGTCTTTTATCCCCAGCAGTCTGTTTAGCAGACAGAACACACTCAGTAAATATCTGTGGGGTCAACAATGGACATATAAGGGGAGTCCCCCGTCCTGACCTTTCTCTCTCTCATCCCTGGAGGACCTACCCTGGGAGGCAGCAGATCCCTCTGAGCAGCCCGCACTCCTGGGCCGGAGAGGGGTGCCAGCAGTGGTGGGAGGTGAGGGAGGCCCGGGCGCGGGGCGGGGCAGGTGGAGCTGGCTTGTGACTCTGGGACATTTGAATCAGTTAGGGCTGAAACAGACTCATCACCTTCCGACAGCAGGAGTCCTCTGCGGCGCATCACTGCCCCCTCTCCCAGTCTGTCTTTGTCAGAAGACCCAGCAGACAGATGAGACTATGCAGAGCGAGTGTTTCTCCGCGGCTGGGTCGGGGAGGCGGCAGCCTGGTTCCTTTCTTTAACTTTGGCGATGATAAATATTGCATAAGTTGCTTAGTGAGGTCAGACCTGAACTGTGAGGCTCTGAGTGCCTTTCGCTGGAAATAAACTGTGAAAACAGGCTGTCGTTAACTGTTGGGCGCCTTTGTTTCATGAGGGGGTCCAGGAAGAAGGAGGGAAATGAGGCATACCTCACCCTCTCATCACATGCCTCCAGAAAACACCTATGTTGTGAGACGCATTGGTAACATTTCTGCGCAGTTACCATAAGCAGAACATCTACTGGGTTTTGATACATTTACCTGTGACATTACACTAAGTGAGTCTGTTGGAAGTGGGAGGATTATGCCTCATTCCAGCTGCATTTTGGCACTCGGGCAAAAAGCAGTGGGGATGCTGGGTTGAAAAATAGAATGGACGCTATAGACAGCATAAGCCTAGAAGCTCCCAGGCCACCCTCCTGAGAGTCTGCTGAGCACCCCGTGTCCCTGCCTGCTGAACCAGGAGGCCAGGCACCGGTCACCTGGTTGGATCCATCCCGGAGGCTTGAAGAGAAGACGGGAACGGAAACTAGAATCTCAAATTAGTGGGGGCATAAGGTTGTAGTATTCTAGTTTCTTTAGAAAGTGAATTTGCCAGGGTCTGGGAAGAAGAGGGAGGTGAGGAGGTGGAGCAGTGAAACCAGGTGCTGCAGCGGGAGTCTGTTTGCCAAAACCCACAGAACGCACAACACCAAGAGTGAACCTAAATACAGACTGTAAACTTGGAGTGACAATCGTATGCCAGCCAGTGCAGGGTTAGCTGCTGTTTAATGGATGTCCCATCTGGTGTGGGATGCTGATCCCTGGGGAGGCTGTGCTTGTTTAGGAGCCAGGATTATATGAGAAGTCTCTGTACATTCTGCTCAATTTTTCTGTGAACCTCGAAACTGCTCTAACAAAGTATATTAAAAACTAAATTTATTGAGCACCCATTGTGTGTCAATATAGAGCTCCCAGGGGAGGCAGCTGTTTAAAAATTAATTGCATAATGTAGTTGCAATTGTAATAAGAGCTGTAAAGGAAAAGCACTGGGGGTTATGAGTGGGTATAGTAAGGAAGATCTAGCCTTGTGAATGGCCAGCATCAGTTTCTCTGAAGATGGGATATTTGAGTTGAAGTTTTTTAAGTAAATCAGCAAAAAGCAAGCAAACAAAATCAAAAGAAATTATATTTTAGCTCACTGAATTGAAAAATTCAGGACCTTCAGCTTCAGGTGTGGCTTGATCCAGGTGCCTTATCGTGTCATCAGCTCTCTCCTCCCCCTTTCTCAGCATTGCTCTCCTCTTCTGTAGAGGCAGGGTCTTTCCTATGGTGGCATCCACCAAACTGGCACCAAACCTTATGCCCTGGAGAACCCTCAGAGCTAAGAGAAGGCTGGCATGAAAAGGAAACTGAGTGAATGTCTGTTGAATAAATGAAGGCACGTTTCTGCTTGTACCACCTTCTGTGGGTGACGTTGATTGACTGCCTACTATACCTATGCCTGCACTTTCAATTCCATGAGCCAATACATACTCCTTGTTGCATTTGTCTGATTGCTTGATGATTTTCTTAAGCAGCTTCCATGGAAATACCACTTTTTCAGAGAAAGATCTCTAAGCATCCAGTATAAGACCTGACCCACTTATGCAGCCACTCATACCTCCCTGCACCTTGCCTTACTTTTCTTTCCTTCCTCTCTTCACCTGTTGTTGTTAGGGGTCGAGTTGTGTCCCTCCATATTCATATAATGAAGTTCAACTGCAATACCTCAGAATGTGACTGTATTTGGAGAGTACCTCTTTAAAGAGGTATTCAAGTTAAAATGAGATCATTAGGGTGGTCCAGTGGCTAAGACTCCATGCTATCGATACAGGGGCCTGGGTCCAATCCCTGGCAGGGAGCTAGA
The DNA here is from genome assembly GCF_014754425.2 of Oryx dammah. Lineage (NCBI taxonomy): Eukaryota > Metazoa > Chordata > Mammalia > Artiodactyla > Bovidae > Oryx > Oryx dammah. Next base: position 66,863 of record NW_024070194.1, read on the forward strand.
GCCCACATCCCCCAGCTAAAAACCCTGTGTGCCACCACTAAGACGTGGCACAGCCAAATAAATAAATAAAGATGTATTTTTAAAGGAGGTCATTAGGTTGGGCTGTAACCCAAAATAACATATAAAAAAGGGGATTGAGACACACACACTTCACACCATGAAGACACAGCAGAACGGTGGCCATCTGTAAACGGTCAAGAAGAGAGGCCTCAGAAAGAATCAGACTTTTTGACACCTTGCTCTTATACTTCTAGTCTCCAAAAATGTGAGAAATTAATTTCTGTTATTGAGCCCCCCCCCCCAGTCTACGGCACTTTGTTATGGCACCCTAGCTGACTAATACCCTACTCCTTCTCAGGTTCAGTTCAAATCTTGTCTCCTCTATGAAGGAAGAAAACAGGGGTTGTCAAATCTGGTGGTGACCTGATTTTGTAATAAAGCTTTATCGGCACACAGCCATGCCCGTTTGTTCACTTACCTGGATGGTTCTGTGCTACAAAAGCACAGAATATGGGCAGTGCCAGCAAAACAAATGTGACCCACAAAGCTGAAAACATTGTCTCTCTGGCATTTTAAAGAAAATACATGCTGACATTTGGTCCAGAAGAGTGGTTGGCAGCCTGGACTGTGGATTCAAACAGGCTTGGGTTCAAGTCCTTACTATGTGACCGACAATCTGGGTAAATCTCTTAATCCCTCTGAGCCTCATGTTCCTCATCTGTAAAATGGGGATAATGATAGAATTTTGGGAATCAAATACATATTTTAATATTTGTACTTTCTGCTACTTTAGAAAAGACATTTATTTTTATTCATTTGGTGTGCGGGGGCTCAGCTGTGGTGCACACGGTCTTCAGTCTTCTCTGCAGCATGTGGGGTCTTCCACTGTGGCGGCTCTAAGTTGGGGCCTGTGGACCTAGTTCCCTGTGTGTATGTGTGTGTGTGTGTTGGTTGCTCAGTCATGTCCGACTCTTTGCAACCCCATGGACTGCAGCCCGCCAGGCTCCTCTGTCTGTGGAATTCCCCAGACAAGAGTACTAGAGTGGGTTGCCATTCCCTTCTCCAGGGGATCTTCCCAACCCAGGGATCAAACCCAGGTCTCCTGCATTGCAGGCAGATTCTTTACCATCTGAGCCACCTGGGAAGCCCCAAAGTGTCTGTAGCTCAAGACAATATTCTGGTTTCCTTTACATCTAAGTTCTTTACCTGGTGTTTGCTTCTGCCAGGAGGAGGAGTGCCTTTTGCTCTGGATGGGCCGGGCAGGCAGAAGAGCATGGAACGGATGCACGCCGGCGTCTTTCTTTTCTCATGGGTTGGGGAGACGATTCTGCTCTTGCCAGGTGGTGTCTAATCTCCTTGACCAGGGATCAAACCCAGGCCCCTTGCATTGGGAGCAGGGAGCCTTAGGCACTGGACAACCAGGGTAGTCCTGAGAATCTAATATTCTGTGGATATAAGTGCACTAGGCTTGGCACAGCAGCAAAACCTTTTTTAGCTATTATGATAATTATTAGTACTAACACCATTTTGTTAGTGGAGGTTACAGTGCTGAAACCCCAGACTGCAGAGGCCTTGCTGAATTGGTTTCTTTTCTAACTGGCAGTTTTTTTCTCGATTTAGAGAGTAATTGCTTGACGATTTAGGAAACTACGTCAACGGCAACTCTGAGTTGCTTGAACGAGCGCTAAAAAGATCACCAGCCTCCTCCCTTGCTTTGTTCATGTTTTTCATTCTTTTCTCTTCCTTTTCCTTTTTTCCTGAAGTACAAGCACCAAAAAAGTCTCCTCTCAGCTCTCGAGGTAAGCTGTGTCAAATTTGCACAGTGTGTGAGCAGAAAAATCTGAAAACCTTCCAAATAAAGGAAGGTGATGGGGGTTGGGGGGGCAGGTAACTGTCCTGCCCGGGGCTGTACGGAGCCTTCACTGGTGCCCCTTGATCCTGATCAAACATGGGCTTAGGACAAGGTCTGTTTTGGCAAATCTGACTTAGAAGACAAGGGAAAGCATAGAACCTGGAAGACACTGAGATCCATGTTCAGGCTGCTTCTCTCCTGCGAAGCCCACAGGCAGTGGGTGACTGCAAGCCCACCTGGCTCAGTCTGGCCAGAGGTCAGTCCCTGAGTCCACCGTTGTATGACCCTGAACAGCTTACTTAACTTCTCTGGGTTCCAGGTCTCTGATCATGAAAGAGAGGTGGTAATAACAGCCTCCTCACAGGTCAGGTTGAGGATAAAATTAGACGACCTATGTAAAGTGCTTGCCTTAGTATCATCAGTTCATTGTTGTTGGTCAGCCACTAAGTCATGTCCCACTCTTTTCCGACCCATGGACTGTAACCCACCAGGTTCCTCTGTTCTTGAGATTTCCCAGGCAAGAGTACTGGAGTGGGCTGCCATTTCCTTCCAGGGAATCTTCCTGAGCCAGGAAGATAACCCACGTCTCCCGCATTGGCAGGTGGATTCTTCACCATTGAGCCACCAGGGAAGACCACAGGGAATGTTCGATAATGATTAGCTGTTATTATTGTGATGGGTTGACAACATTATTTGTATGTCTTCTTTGCCTACAAACTCAAGACATTTATACAGGTGAACTTGTTTGTGGTGTTAACTAGGTGAGCTGAGTAACACAACTCAACAGACCACTCAGTTCTTATTCCTTGACAGTCTTTGAGGGCAGAGATGTGTGACCCAAAAGTCCTCATTTATGAACCCTCGAAGGAAGAGGCAAGGATACAAGAACGGGAGAAAAGGGAGGTTTCCTCCTGAGAATGCTGGCTCAATTTGTGTGAAATTGTTTTCTGAAGTCAGACTTGCAAATGGTTTTTAAAAATCATTGCTCCTACAAGGCCAGGCCTGCAGGCTTCCTCTCCTCTCCTCTCCTCTCCTCTCCTCTCCTCTCCTCCCCTCCCCTCCCCTCCCCTCCCCTCCCCTCCCCTCCCCTCTGTTACCAAAACCACCACATGCTCCCCTACCTTCGCTTTCTAGCACTCAGCAGCCCTTGCGCCTGGAGGAAAAGTTGATGCTGACAGAAAGTGTGGGGCAGAGGCGTTTCTGTGACTGTCAGAGCTACCAACGCTGGGAGTCCTACTTCTCTCACTGAGAAACCTAAACGGGATGTCACACTTGTTATAGAAGTTGTTTGTTCTGCCCTATGTTCTATACAGCGCCTAGCAAATAAATAAGAGACTGGGGGAATGGGCAGTGACCAGCTTATATTTGATTTTCAGGAAATATTAGTCAATGGAGTCAGTGACAGTTTTGATCACTAGTATTTGGTCAAACTTTTGGAGCTGTCTCCCTAACGCCTGGTTTCTTTTAGTAATCCAAGCACGTGTCCTCACATGGCTCCCTTAGAATCTGAGACCCTGACCGGTCAGCTTTGGAAAAATCCAGCACTTTGGACAGGACTAAGCCAGGGTGAACAAGTGTGGGTGTGCGCTCGGTCATGCCTGAATCTTTGCGACCCCAAGCACTGTAGCCCTCTGGCTCCTCTGTCCATGGAATTCTGCAGGCAAGAGTACTGGAGTGGGCTGCCATTTCCTCCAGAGGGTGTTCCCGACCCAGGGACTGAACCCGTGTCTCCTGTTGGCAGACAGATTCTTTACTACTGTACCCGCTGGGAAGCCCAGTGAAGAAATGGGAGAATGTTATTAAGAAGACACGTCCTTTGGTCAGAATGATGTCTCTCTAATTTTAACTTAAGTTTATTTACTCCCTTTTGTTTCTTGCCCAGATAGTTAATAGCTTTACTATCGAAAATCTGAAGGCAGTAATTTAGAAATCCCTTAGGCATCTCTTCTTTATGCTGATCCATTCCCAGTTCCTTTATCTTGTTTCCTTTGAATCAGTTATAAACTCTGTTCTTGATAGGTGTTGGGCTATGTGACCCTACTTGGCTGGAAAGCTCCTTGGATAAATGGGGTAATAATTCCAGGGCCACTGAAGATAGTCTGCAAGGCAGAAAATCCAATTATCAGGAATTAGGAGTCACCCCAAGATTCTTTAGAAAGTAGCTTGGTATTGCCCTATGGCCATGAACAACTGAATCTGAATAAAAATCAATTTGAAAAGGCTTGACTACTAGTTTCTACCATTATTTATACATTCCCCGGGTTTTTCTTATTGCCATGCGTTCAACTTTATCATCCTCAAGTGTAAGAGTTACAGATGTCAGAATATATCCTTTAGATGCCTTGCCTGGACGTACTTTGGGACTGTTTCCACGCTGTTCATACGACGTTGAGACTCATCAAGGTTCTGTAGCACTAAACGGTGTGAGCGCGCCTTTCAGATCTGGAGCAATACCTTACTGCTCATCCTCATTCCTGTCTCTTTCTGCCTATTCACTATTTCAAAACAGAAATAGCTTTTTAAAAAATAGTGACAATCTCACATGCATTGAAAAACTTCAGAAAATTGCAAGCAGTATGAATCGCTTTTAATTTGCCCCCTAGGGGTGACCTGGGTGAGCTTTTTGGAGTAAGGCTTCCGTCACTCTGTGTACCCTGTTGTTGCCTCCTCTGTTTAGAGACATAAAGTCGTTGCATCTATTCTGTTTTATCACGTGGTTTTTATTATTTCATTAAGTGATGAATTTTTTATCATTTCATTAAGTGAGACTTTATTAAGTATCTTTCCATCATCAATAAATATTGATCTTTATCATTTTAAATGACTGTGGAGTAGGACCCTGAAATATGTGTATTAAACACTTCTGTCATTATTTAAAACTGTCTCACTGCTGCCTCTCACTGCAGCAACTTCTGGGAGACCATTTATGTAGAAGCTTTGACCATCTTAGTGCAGAGGTGATTCAGTAGCCCAACATCTACTGAGAATACAGCTTGAAACTAACTCAAAAGGGACTGCCCTGGTGGTCCAGTGGTTGAGAATCTATCTGCCAATGCAGGGGACAGGGGTGAAGCCCTGGTGCAGGATCTAAGACCTCACATGCTGTGGGGCAGCTAAGTCCATGCTCCACAGCAAGAGAACCTGCACAGTGAGAAGCCTGTGCAGCTAGAGAGAGCCGTGTGCAGCAGGGGAGAGTGCACGTGCTGCAACAGAGACCAGTGTAGCCAGAAAAGCAAGCAAACAGCAATGATAAAACCTGACTCAAAGATAAGAAAGACTGTCTTTCAACAAACAGTGCTGGAACAACTGGATATTTTTATGCAAAAAAAAACTGAACTTAAATCTTCACCTCATTTCATACACAAAAAATAAAGTGAACTAGACCGTAGACCTCAATGGAAGATCTGACAATATAAGATTTCTAGAAAAACAGGAGAAAATTGTTTTGATCTTGGGTTGGGCAAGAAGTTGTTAGGACACAGAGAATGATAACCATGATAGAAGTGAAGAACTTTTCCTCCTAAAGGATACCATTAGAAAATGAAACGTTTAGCCAGAGAGAAAATATTTGCAAAACAACTATCTGATTTATTTGGACTTGTATCCCAGTTATATAAAGGACTCTTACAACTCCATAAAATAAGACAGCCTACTAAAAATATTGAGGAAAGACTTGAAGAGCTATTTCACCAAGAATCACATGTGAGTGACGAGTAAGCGTGTGAAGGAAAGAGCTGCGTGAGTATTGGTCAGCAGAGAAGTGCATAGAGAAGACGGTGGCACCCACTCCAGCCCTCTTGCCTGGGAGATCCCAGGGACGGGGGAGCCTGATGGGCTGCAGTCCATGGGGTTGCGAAGAGTCGGGCACGACTGAAGCAACTTAGCAGCAGCAGCAGCAGCAGAGAAGTGCACAGAGAAGGCAATGGCACCCACTCCGGTGTTCTTGCCTGGAGAATCCCAGGGACAGGGGCCTGGTGGGCTACCGTCTATGGGGTTGCACAGAGTAGGACACGACTGAAGTGACTTAGCAGCCCCAGCAGCAGCAGAGAAGTACAATGGATATCATTTCACATCTAGAATGGCTTAAATTAAAGACCAACAGTAGTAAGAGTTGACAAGAATGGGAATGCAAAATGATACAGCCTCTTTAGAAGACACGTGGGCTGTTCTTATAAATGTGAACAACATTCACTGCATAGCCAAGCAATCTCCTCAGTATTTTCCCCCCAAAATACAAATATATGTTCACCTAAAGAATTTTACTTGTATATTCATAGTAGTTTTACTCATACAAGCAGCAATTTGGAAACAAGCCAAATGCCCTTGGATAAACAAATTATGGTATGTCCATATGACGGAATACTACTCAACAGAGAGGTGAATAACAAATACTATAGACAAGAGAAGTCATGTGAAAATTCTAGAATAGGCAGGAATTATAACAACAGAAAGTGGATTGGTGGTTGCCAGCATCTGGAGTAGGGGTGGGAACTGACTGCAAAGGGCCGTGTGGGATCCTCTGGGGTGATGATGTTTTCTATATAATGATTCTGGTAGTGATTTCGTGACTGTCCACATTTGTCCAAATTCATCAGATTGCATATTTAAAATGAGTAAATTGTGTTGTATATAAGTAATACCTCAAAAAGGGAGATTAAAAGAAAATAAGGTCATTTTGGAAAATCAGCTAGAGAAATGTGCCTTGGTTTCTACTCTGGTAAAATGGTTTGCACCTGCCTGCAGGTTCAGGATTCTAGAATCATCTAGCAGGTGTTTCTGTTAAGCCAGAACACTTTAATAATGGCATCCATGCAAACCCAGAGTTACATATTGCATCAGGGCTAGAGATTCTCTCTGTTAACTCATCAGGGGAGAAATGTCTTGCCAGGGACATCTTGGGCCTCTGTCTGCATGACCAGAATTAGTGGTGAGCTGTGCAGTGAGGTCTAAACAACTGCCTCTGGTTTGGAATCTTGTCTTTCCTGTTCATGAAGGATTCTGAGGAGCTGGAAGTAGGCGATGGGAATTTTCCATTGACATGACCCAGCCTGGCCAGTATCTTAACAGTGTTGGGGTTTTTCTTTCTTTAACCCCCTCCTAGTATCCTTACCCCAACCATGGATTTAATTCCACTTTCCTGTCATCATCAGTCACCAGGCTTTTCCTAGAACATTCAGATGTGCAGTTAAGGTTTGCTCTCTTGAACTGGGATCTGATTTTCCCCCTTCAACTTACCTTTGCATAGTTCGATACACATCAGTGGCACTAAATAAATAAATTATAATTAATACGTATTTGGCTCTTGTACTGTTTATTTTCCTCTTCTGAAGCTCAGATTAGAATATGCATCCCACAGCTTGAATGTTTAAACCAAAGGGACTTTGGTTTATCCCTTCCTTCTCGTCTTGTATTAAACTAATTGTTTTAACTGGAGGAATGTCATTGTCCCAGATCCCTTCCATTTGGATGCTTAGTAATGAGATGACTTAAAAGAATGCATGCTTAAGGAAAAAACAGGAAGTGCCAAGGAATATTAATTTGCATTTAGAAAAACATCCCAAACAAGCAGTGATGTGTTATAGATTCATAACAGGAATCTTAAAGAGCCACACCCAGCAAAAACAGATCTCAGCGTCATTCATGAAGTTTGCTCATGTTGTTGTTGTTCAGTGGCTGAGTTGTGTCTGACTCTCTGCAACCCCATGAACTGCAGCACGCCAGGCTTCTCTGTCCTTCACTATCTCCTGGAGTAGGCTCAAACCCATGTCCATTAAGTCAGTGATGCCATCCAACCATCTCATCCTCTGTCATCCCCTTCTCCCGTTGCCCTCAATCTTTCCCAGCATCAAATGCAACCCTAAATGAGTGGAAGGCCTGATGCTAAATCTGAAACTCCAGTACTTTGGCCACCTCATGCAAAGAGTTGACTCATTGGAAAAGACCCTGATGCTGGGAGGGATTGGGGGCAGGAGGAGAAGGTGATGACAGAGGATGAGATGGCTGGATGGCATCACCGATTCCATGGACGTGAGTTTAAGTGAACTCCAGGAGCTGGTGATGGACAGGGAAGCCTGGCGTGCTGTGATTCACAGGGTCACAAAGAGTCGGACACGACTGAGTGACTGAACTGAACTGAAACCTATGGTAAATGAAGAAATGTGTCTGGTGTGGAAACAATGTTCCTGTAATAACCTCTAGGGAAGCATCATGAAATAACCCTCCACAGTATCTTCTGGTGAATGGAAGGGAATTGTGCAGTTATGTTTTGTCAGAACAGAATCTTTGTTTAATGCTCACTAGGTGGCAAGGCAATAGCAGCAGCAGCAGTAGGTGGCAAGAGCCAAGCACACACTCTGCTGTCTGGTCTCTGCAGTGACCTTACACCCTGCTGCTGCTGCTGCTGCTGCTGCTGCTACGTCACTTCAGTCGTGTCCGACTCTGTGTGACCCCAGAGACGGCAGCCCACCAGGCTCCCTCGTCCCTGGGATTCTCCAGGCAAGAACACTGGAGTGGGTTGCCATTTCCTTCTCCGTCTGATCTTTGTAGTAATCTTACAACCTAGGAACCAGTATTACCTCCATTTTACAGAAGAGGAAACAGAGGCTCATAGAAATGGATTTACTTGGCCAAAGTAAGCACAGGGTTTGAATCCAGCTCCACCTGACTCCAAGTCTGAGTTCTTAACCATTGCTCTCCTACTCGCCCAGTGACGGATCCTGTAGGCATTTGACCATTGTCAGACAGCAGCATTGGTGCCTCACCACTGGAGCTGGCAAAGAATTTTCTTTCCAGCAACCAACAATCAGAATGGCAGTCAGATAATTAACTTGTCTTCCCTGAAGGAGCTTTGTTCATGGGACAGTCTTCAAAAGCGGCATGAAAAGGCACTTGGCAAATTGCAAGAGGAAATAACGCTTCAAAGTGAAAAATTGATGCACATTTATCAACGGTGTGTAACAAAAGAGCAGGCACCCTCCTTGTGGGGCCACCGCTGAAATCAGTTACAAAGAGTTAGACTGATGATGAAAATGGTTGCATTCCTTGATTCTAATCTACCAGAGAAGAGACGATTTCCTAATCATTGTGTTACTGAGGCCCCTCAAGGGCTCCCTCTTTGTTTTATTTATTTATTTTTGGTAGCTGTTTTAATAATGGTGAAATACACCAGGGTGTCCTTGCAGCCATTTGCAGTGTGCAGTGACAGGCTTTTAAAATGATTTCTTCCAGAATGATCTGAACATAAAGTCACTTTGAACACACACAGAGACAGAGAATCATCAAAAAGGAGTTTGCATTATTTTCCAAATTAAGTCTCGTGATGGTGGTGGTAGGGAGTGACGCAATGCTGGGTCTTGTGGGCACTAGGGTCATGAAGGCGACGTCCCGGGAACAAACAGAAAGCAAGCTCAAGAGTCTGCAGTGACCGTCGTCCTTCTGGTCGATTCTTCTGGGCATCAGATGAGCAGATAGGACAGTTCGTTCTTCTTTTCTTTCTCCACCTCCTTCAAGCAGGCCTCCCCACCTTGTGTGTTCAGGACATCAGCGTGAGGCAAACAGGCCCCAACTCATGAAACCCGTCCGAAGATGGTGCGCACGTGGGGCAGAGGCCGCTGCTCAGTCTTTCTTAACAGAGCCAGAGGAAAGTGTATTTGATGCCCATTTTAACTGAAGAAAGTGAGAATTGGCTTTAATAATGAAAAATGAAATTGAACCCTTCCCCCTAGGAATTAAATTAACGGATCCAACTTTTTTTTTTTTTTAAAAGCACCACTTTCTAGGGACTGTAGGAATTCAGCTGTATGCTTTCCTTAGCCCGTGCGTGTGTGTGCGTGCGTGCATGTGTGTGTGTGTGCGCATGTGTGCACATGTGTGTGCGTGTGCGTGCGTGCGTGTGCGTCTGTGTGCGTGTGGGTGTGCGTGTGTGTGGGTGTGTGCACATGTGTGTGTGCATGCGTGTGTGTGTGTGTGCGTGTGCGTGTGCGTGTGCGCGCGCGTGTGTGTGCATGTGTTGCGTGTGTGTGCATGTGTGTGTGTGTGTGTGAGTGTGTGTGTGCAGGCTCTATTGTGTCCAGCTCTCTGTGATCCCATGGACAGTAGTCCAAACTCCTCTGTCCGTGGGAGTCTCCAGGCAAGAACATTGGAGTGAGTTGCAATTTCCTCCTCCAAGAGAGCTTTCCCACCCAGGAACTGAACCCGTGTCTCTTACACTCCTGCACTGGCAAGCAGGCTTTTTACTAATTGCGCCACCTGGGAAGCCCCTCAACCCTTAGCTAGGGCTTACTGAGTATCTACCAAGCGGCCTACTCTATGTATTGTTTGTTGTTGCCTTTTTTTTTTGCTACCTGTGCTTTAAGAGACTGATCTGAGGCTTCCCACTTGATCACAGTAACTTCCTCCTCAAAATTTTCAAATGATAGAGTTCTCTGCTGTTGTGAACTTCTGTACCAGCTCTTGACATTAAGTTGACTATAAACAGACAGCTTTGCCACCAGCTGCTGTGATCAAAAGACAGCACATTTTTAAGTCTATGTAGAGAAATGCATCTTTAAAATACATTTGTGAATAAATAGGATGAAAAATACCGTTTGTGAGTTTTCAGTCTTTCCCTTGCCCTCTTGCTGTCTAAAACAATGATTTTTGCTTGGGGCAGCAGGCCCCAGGTTTCCTGGATGAAGCAGAATCTGAGTAATGGGATGAGACAGCAAAGATCAAAGGAGTCCGGCCCAAGGAAACTGCATCAGATGCTGTACGAGCAAATAAACAGCATGTGGGATAAGGGGAGGGGGAAGGGTCACCGGAAGAACTGTCCAGTAGGAGTTTCTGGAAAAGATTTTAGAAGAGTTCCGGGAGCAGTCCATTTTCATGTAGAGGATGGGAGTGTCAGAACTGGGTACAAAGCATTTTTAAAGATGTCTGATGTATGTGAACAATATTTTTCTTTTATCACAACTCATGCATATGTGTGCGCATGCTCAGTTGTGTCTGACTCTGCGACCCTGTGGACTGTGGCCCACCAGGCTTCTCTGTCTGTGGGATTCTCCAGGCAAGAACACTAGAGTAGGTTGCCATTTTCTCCTCCAGGGGACCTTCCTGACCCAGGGACAAGCCCAGGTTCATAACCACTGAGCCCCTGGAAGCCCGTTTGTTAGGCTTGGGTGTTATCCTCTGTGGCTTGTGGCTGCTCTGCGATGTGCCCTTTTGGTCATGGGTGGGGGCCGCATGGAAGGGTGTGTGGTCAGCTTGCGTGGGATTCTCTGACTAGCCGGTGGGGCGGCAGGGGTTCACATTATCCGTCCTTGCTCCAGGAGGCCTGGGGCATTGTGCTCTGGTCATGAATAGTTAACACCTTCTGTTTGGTGGGGTTTTCACACTTTCAGAACAACTCAGGAAACTTGCGTCACACACTGTTACCTAGGTACTTCAGAGAGGAGCTAACGCAGAGGATAGAAGAAGGCCTGTCTCCCATCCACCCAAAGGCCCCAGGGAGACCCATTTGGCCAGTAGCTACGATTTGTTTTTAAATAAGTTGTCAATACTTAAAAAACAATCTAGAGTGTATTTTACATAAAACTCAGGACTTGGGGCTTTTGTTGAGAGTGAATCAGCTGCAGCTGCATGACTGTTACCATCTTGTTTGTTTTTTTCTGGGACACAGACTCTCATCCACCAGGCCCCCTGACCTCTCCCCTCCTGCGTGCCGTCTAGCCCTGATTCTCCTGGGTCTCTGCTGGCCTGGGGTCCCTGCTTCCACCTTGTCCTCCAGGCGTCCCCCGCCCTTACAGCTTTGCCTGGATACCTGCTGCTCTCCTGCCCATCCCAGCTTAAGTTCAAGTTGCGCATCTTCTGGGAGTCCTTAACTGAGTGATCTGGTCAGTCTTTCTCATCTCCTGGATGCCTGAGATGAACAGTGGGGAGACAGTCTGTCCATTAAGGGAGGAGCGTTTTATCACCAATAATGTTTGGGGTTTCCAGCGTTTGGTGGCAATAAAAAGCAGACTGAGTCACTTTTAAATCCCACAGAGACAAGGCCCCCACCTCTCCTTGCCTGCAGGAGCACCCATTCAGCCCACTCGCCAGCAGTGCTTCTTCCCAGCAGCAGCACAGGCAGCTTCCCCTGTTTGCATAACTGTCGATTCATAGCCGTCTCTCCCCTCTGCTTGCAAGGACTGGCTCACCGTCTGCTGAGCCCAGCACATGGCCTGGCCCACCAGGCCACACAGTAACACGCATTTATTGGCTCAGTGAAAACCTGAGTAGTTGGATCAGACTCTTCAGCTGAGAAAGGAGGCTGCACCATTAGCCCAGTATCCAGACTGGTTACAACATTGATTCTGTTTTATATTTTGGTGTTTGGGATCTTAGTCCCCAACCAGGGATCGAACCCACACCCCCTGCGCTGGAGGGCGAAGTCTTAACTATGGACCCACACCCCCTGTGCAGGAAGGTGGAGTCTTAACCACTGGACCTGCAAGGAAGTTGCTGGCCAAGTGGATTTGGTAACAGAAAGTTTCTAAATAGCTGTGTTCCTCCCAGAGAAGATGGGCTCCATCAAGGCAAATTACTACTTTCTCCTCTAGGGGAAATTAGAAATTAGGAAGAAACTTTGCACCCCTGGATCAATATATGGCAAAATTTCAGCTCTGTAACCTTAAAACCTGAGCAATTAGCTTTGTTTGAAAAGGTCAGTGATGGTTATGCTCCTCTCCCTGACAGGATGAGCTGTCCAACAGCATTCAGTTTAAATGAGAAATATCTCTGGCCAAGTTAATCAGGACCTTATTTGTACTGTCAGACAACAGGGAGGTGAGCATGTCGGGATTCCGGCTGCTCTGGGGGGACTGCCAGGGTTTCCTTTGCCATCTGACTGTGGTGTGGGAATCTTGCCACCACCTGTCAAATAAAAGAACTTGTCAGTAAAAGCAGCTGCTTTGTTTTTGTCGTTTTGGTGAGTGTCTTCTCTGAGCCAGATGTTGCAAATCCCTTTTTATATATGTCTTCCAAACTTTGCCTTACCTGGGGAAGGCAATGGCACCCCACTCCAGTCCTCTTGCCTGGAAAATCCCATGGACAGAGGGGCCGGGGGGCTGCAGTCCAGGGGTCGCTGAGAGTCGGACATGCCTGAGCGACTTCCCTTTCACTTGCCTCACTCGTGATACCCTGTGTATCCCTGACACGTGTGTTTTAGGCAGATGACACTGAGGCTCAGAGAAGCTAGGCCACTTGCCCAAAGTCACACAGTGAGTGGTGGTGTCATTCCCATCTGGTTCTTCTAACCAAAGTCTCTCCACCCGGGGGCCAGGGAAGTGGACCTCGGTGGCCAGAGGGGAAGTTGGGCCATTCTGTCATCTCATCATGTCAGCTCCTCACTTCCTTGCTTGGTTGCTGGGCAGGCAGTGACTTTTTTAATTTAAAAAGAGAGACTCCAAGGGGTCTGCAGGGAAGGTGTGGGCTGTGCAGAGGGTAGAAATGTGTAGATTAAAGAAACAAAGCGTATCTGAGTGGCCAGCAGTTTTCTCAGCTTCCTCCCGTCAGACTTAAAAAAATGCACAATGTAAGAGCTGAGAGTTCGGTTTTATTTGGGGCAAAATGAGGCCCTCGGTCTGGAGAAAGCACTTCAGACAGCTCTGAGAAATTGGACCAAAGAGGCAGGGGGGAAAGGTCAGTATGTGTATGACTTTTGATGAAGGGGGAATACATGCAATCCAGCATCTATCTTTCCAGAATTTTCTATTAATGCCAGTATCACGAAGCCTCTGCCAGTCACGAGGGTCAGTCATTGCCATGAATGATCTTGGTACTTTTCTAGATATGGAGAGATAGAAGAATTGGGCTCATAAAATCGGCTCCTGACAATATCTGTCTGAAGACTTGTCTTTCAGATTTTCCCCTGAGCACAGACCCTTATTTCTTCTCTCTCCGTGAACCCCTTTCAGGGGTGCTGAAGGTCAGCAGCGGCAGTTACAGAAATAGAGGGAGAGACGGCAAGTGCCGTCTATAGTTGGCGCTCCTGGCCCCAGTCTTCTTACGTTAGTCCTTGTCTCTTAATTCCCTGTGTGTACATGGCTCTGGGGAAAAGGAGTCCCAAGACAGTCATTCAGGGCCAAAGAGACACTCAAAGGAGCTTGAGAGAGTCAGGGAGTTGAAATGGAAAACTCTTTCGTGGGATTCACCATAAAAAGTATGCATTAATGTTAAAACTCTGTTACTAGACAGTTAGACAGCAGGACATGGTGGGGAAGAATATGGATTTTGGAACCAACTGGCACACAAGTTCAGATCTCAGCTTTTCAACAAATCAGTGCAGGGCACAGATGACACCAACCTGTTGGCTCCAGGTCCCCCGAGGACAAGACTGTGGTTTCTGAAGGAAAGCTACAGGCTCAAGAGAGCCTGGAGTCAAAACTCCCCTCCAGGCACCCCCAATTCTATACAGAATAAAAAACTTTCTCCCCCAAAGAAAGGAATGGACATTAAGATTGATTACGTTCAGCTCCCAGCCGATCCCAGTCTCTGGCCGGTCTCAGGAATTCCCTACCCCAGTTGTTGAAAGCTAACTAATCAAAATAATCATGAGGAAAACAGACCCTCTCAAAATGACGCATCTCCGCACATAGATGCTTTCTGTGTGTTCCCACCCTCTTCTTGACTTGGCGCAGCAGCCCGCTGATCTGACTGCTGCCCCTTCTCCCTCACTGAGGGTGGCATCTTCCTGTAAAGTGCTGGTCTCGCTTTTTTTTTTCCCGAACCTCACCTTCTCTAACTCCCTTACCTTACAGTTTTCATTTTCAACTCTGTCCCCAAGGCCTTGGAAGGGGGTCCTCATCAGGATGTGAGCCCTGATGTTCTCTCCCCAGAACTGTTGGAGGGCGATGGCTCTCTGACACTGTTCCACGAGGACCTTTCCAGAAGCAGGAAGGGTGGAACCTTTACTGGGGTTCCAGCCATGAAGGCTTTTCCGCACAGGAGGGTGGAGCCCTTCACAGAGCAGGGTGGGGATTTTCACGTGCTCTTCAACCCGGGGACCTGAGGGTTGTGTGTCCCGGGATTTCCCCAAGAATGTCATCTGCTACCTGGGGAGGAGATGCTGTGGTTCTAAGTGGTACTTGGAAGATTTTAATGCTAATAATTATTTCTTGTAATGTGTATCAGCCCCACAAACCAGTTCAGTTCAGTTCAGTCACTGAGTTGTGTCGGACTCTTTCTGACCACATGGACTGCAGCCCACCAGGCCTCCCTGTCCATCACCAACTCCCGGAGTTTACTCAGACTCATGTCCGTTGAGTTGGTAATGCCATCCGGCCATCTCATCCTCTGTTGTCCCCTTCTCCTCCTGCCTTCAATCTTTCCCAGTATCAGGGTCTTAATGAGTCAGCTCTTCGCATCAGGTGGCCAAAGTATTGGCGTTTCAGCTTCAGCATCAGTCCTTCCAATTAATATTCAGGACTGATTTCCTTTAGGATGGACTGGTTGGATCTCCTTGCAGTCCAAGGGACTCTCAAGAGTCTTCTCTAGTACTATAATTTGAAAGCATCTATTCTTGGGTGCTCAGCCTTCTTTCACATAAGTGCCTGCATTTAATTCTAATGGTAGTTTTATGTAGTGACTGGGAGGTTTTGTTGGTGAAGAAACTGAGGCTCAAAGATGTCCCTTTCCACAGAGTTTGGCCTCTGGACCCACTGATCTGAAGTTGAAGGGCATCCCCAGTCTGTGCTTAGGCTACCAGGGGAGGCATCGTTACTCTATTTTTTTCCTTCTTAATATTTATTTATTTGGCTTTGTTGGGTCTCCCTCGCTTCATGCAGGGTCTTTTGTTCTGGTGCACAGCTCTCTGGCTGTGGCATGCAGGCTCTGGACCTCGTGGGCTTAGTTGCTCCTGGGCATGTGGGGTCTTAGTTCCGTGATCAAACCAGTATCCCCTGGGCTGCAAGGTGGACCACCAGGGAAGGCCTGTTACTCTGGTTTTTTAAAGAGTAACTTTAAGGTTCGGAAACTTTATGTCCCAGCTTCACCTCTTTCTAGTTGAGGAGTTATATCTGTCCCTCAGAATTAGATGGCTCACTCAGAGGGGATGAATAGAGCAGGTCAGTGGAAACAGTTGCTTGCAAAGTTGTGGGCAGGAGGAAGCATGGATACCAACAGGCGTTGGTGGGGCACCCCAGAGCCAGTGACAGCCAAGAGCCTGGAACCCAGAAAGACCTGGGGAGGGAGGGCGAAGGATGGGTCAGTGCCACAGGGCACCCAGCTGAGCCAAGAGGGGAGACCACTGAACCCCCTGCCTCCTACGCTCTGTCTCCTGTGGTTACCCATTGGCCAAACACCAGCAAAAGCTGGAGGGCAAGGGAGCTGGGGTGGTTCAGCCCATAGAGTCCCTTCCAAGGCAGAAAGTAGGGGAGAGAATGGCGAGGGCTGACCCTCGCTGAGCTAGTGACCTGTGTGCGTCATCTGTTGCTGTGTAACAGAACAGCACAGCTCTCAGAGGCTTAAACAGGAACCGATCGTGGAATCCCCTCCTCTCAGCCATTTTGGCCTCATTTCCATTCTTTTATTTTGCTTAAGTATTTAAAAAGCTGGATATTTATTTATTTTTTTGCTTCACTGCATTGGCAGGCAGATCTTAACCTCTGGATCCCCAGGGAAGTCTCCATTTCTACTCTTTGTGTGAGCCATGCTTCTCTCTGCTATAGGACTTCAAAGGGGACGTTTGGTAACACACACTGTTTCCTCTGCTGGGTTCCTAGCAAACTCCCTCACCGCCCCGCCATCCCCATCCATTTGCCATATTGATCACTCCTAATGCTTTAATTCTCAGTTCCTTTGTTAACTTTTTCTAACCTCCTTGACCAGAGTGTTTGCTTTATTGTATCTTGTCCACCCACTTTCCCATTGTAGTTGCAATTTTATACTCGCTTGTGGGACTGTTCAATGTCCATTATACTGCCCCCACCATGAGGGAAGGGTGTGCCCATTTTTGCTCCCAATGTATTTACAGACCCTGGCTTAGTGCCTGCAGTGCTTAGATGCTCAGTGAATATTTGCAGAATGAACGAACAGGAGCGGATTATTCTGTTTTCCTCCTTTTGATGATCTAATTGAGTGTCTAACAACAGATGTGCTAAATTCTAGGAAGATAAGGGTGTGTGATATCCGGGCTCTTGTACTAAAGAAATCTGTTTAAGTTGCCAAACTGAGCATTTCCTTCAATTTTTTTGAGCGTAGAGGAACTTTTGGCACCATGGCACAGCTTATGGTGTTAGTGTTTGGTGAGACAAATTTGGGAATTTCTGTATTATCATTTCCCTGAGGGCACGGATACCATGTCATGCACGCATTCACCCATCCATGCAAATGCCCACCCGTCCAACAGCCATTCCACTGAAGGACAGTGCCGTGGAAGCTGCGATGCGTCTGGCAGCACAGACTCTGAGGTCAGTGGTGCCTGAGGTCTGAGGGAGGCTCTGCAAGTTTCCCAAGGATGACACTTCTGCCCAGTTCAGTGCCCCCAGGGGATCCCACCTGAGTCTTTGCCATGAAAAGTTGGTGGGAGTTCTGGAAGAAAAGGCCATGAAATGGTGGGGTCCCCTAAGATTGCAGCCCGCATCACGCTGGTTCATACTCAGCCTGCAGCAGTTCATCGACATTGCCACCTGTCAGTTCCAGTCTCAGCGGCTGCTGCTGCAGGTGAGCCTGGCTCGGCCCTGACCCTCTGAATTCTCCTGTCTCTGCAGGCTTCGTGATGGCAGTTTGCCGTGTAGCCTCGGCTCTGAGGCTCCCAGGCCAATCACTGAGTTCCAGCTTGTTAAGCTTTCTCTTGTTAGAAAGATAGTGTGACAAACTACTTAACTGTTCACGCGGGGACTGAAGCCAGAAGTCAATACACACCCAAACAAATAAAGCCCCAGTGTGGCTTTGCTTCTCCACCACTGAGGAGCCCTCCACGTTTCTAGGAATTTGTTAATGTCCCTAGAAATGTGGGGGACACTGACTACACTGCAGGAAGCTTGCCTTCTGCCTAATCTTGCACTCTGAACCCTGGACCTAACTCTGCCAAAGTCTTTATATTTTTGTGCTATTGTTTGGGAGGTGAGGAGTCTGCACTGAACTGTTTGCCTTGATTAACAAGGGCCCAGAGAAAATATCAGCTAGAAATACAAAGGAGTGAGTCGATTTGCATGAAAATTAGACCTTGAATTTGCGCCCTGAGGCTGCAGAATGAGTGTGAATTTCTGCTCTCTAAACTAGGGGCCAGTTTATTGCTAAATGGGTCCATTCGGATGCAAGGAGCAGAGAACTTTGGGTGTGGAGAGTAAAGAGGGTTCTTTGTGCTAACACCTGTGCCCTGGCAAATGGTTTACCTGTACACTCCATGCTGGCCTGCTCCAAGTTCCAGAAATCACTGATGAAGTTCTTTGAACAGTCTTTTAAAGACCCTGCATTAACACATGGCAGGGTCTGAACTCTCAGACCTTCCTCCTGTGTCAGCCAGCGGCCAGATGTGGACTTTGTCCACTTGCATTGTTGTGACGCATCTGGAGCGGCAGGGACCACCCAGGCATGACTTCTTTCAAAGGGCAAGTTGGAACAGGTCTTACCTTGAGCCCTCTCTTGAGTGATGATTACTTGGAAACCCAAATGGGGTCTTGAGCTGGAATGAACTCCTCTGGCTAAATTACATGGCTCTGCAAGCTCTGTTGACCTGATGAGCTCTATGATGGGAAGCTCTTTCAATTATTTGGAGAGAAGCTGTTAAGAGGATGTGAAATCATCTGCATAAAATGTTGGCTTTAATTTCTCTAAAGGAGAGGATTTGCCAAAGAGCCTTTGACTATTTAAAGGCTGTTACCTGAGCAAGACATTTGGGTAATTGGGCTTGTGATGTTGGTCTGGTGTCACCTCTTTGCATATTGATGATCACGTGCTGTAAAGACCTTGTTTCTCTTTAATTGGAATCTGTGCCTGGGAGAGACCGATGGGAGTTCTGGCTGCACAAGAGAGTTCTCTTTGAAGGGCCAACGTGGATCAAGAGAGACACCTTTGGCATTCTTTTTCCTTCTGCATTTTAGTCAACATACTTCCAGTTGTCAGAAAGAGAAACAAAGCTACAGTGCATTTAGCAAAAAATTTAAAATGAAAAAAAAAAAATTTAAAGGAGAGGGAGGCAGTAGTAGTCTTTTTTTAAAAAAAATGAGGCTATGATAATGTCTTTTTTGGGAAACTAATTTTTGTATTTTTTAATTTTTTAATTTTTAGTTTGTATTTTTTTTAATGAAGTATAGTTGACTTAGCATCTGGTATAGAGCAAAATGATTCCACTATGTAGTGAAAGTGTTAAACACTCAGTCATGTCTGACTCTTTGCAACCCCTGGAATGCAGCCCTCCAGACTCCTCTGTGCATGGCGTTCTCCAGCAAGAATACTGGAGTGGGTTGCCATTCCCTTCTCCAGAGAATCTTCCTGACACAGGGATTGAACTCAAGTCTCCTGCGTTGTAGGCAGATTCTTTACCATCTGAGCCACCAAGGGATTCTTATACATATATATTCTTATTCTCATTTATACATATGTATGAGGAAAAGGAAAAGGAAGTCATTCACTTGTGTCCAACTCTTTGTGACCCCACGGATTGTAGCCCTCCAGGCTCCTCTGTCCTTGGAATTTTCCAGGCAAGAATACTAGAGTGGGTTGCCATTTCCTTCTCCAGGGGATATTTCTGATCCAGGGATCTGGGTCTTCCACATTTCAGGCAGACTCTTTACCATCTAAGCCACTGGGGAATCCCATATATCCCACTCCAGTATTTTTGCCTGGAGAATCCTATGGACAGAGGAGCCTGGTGGGCTACAGTCCATGGGATCCCACCAGTTGGACACGACTTAGCAACTAAACTACCACTATATTATATATATGTATATTCTTTTCAGATTCTTTTCCATTACAGGTTATTACAAGATATTGAATGTAGTTCCCCACGCTATGCAGCATATCCTTGTTGTTTATCTATTTTATATATAGTAGTGTGTATCTGTTAACCCCACGCTCTTATTTATCCGTCTCTCCGCACCCCATGATGTCTGAAGGAAGTTGAATGTTGGCATGTGGCCATTCCTCATAGAACCCGATTTGAGAAGTGGAACGTCAGCAGGAACTCTGGAGGCTGCTCAGACCTGCACACCTCCCTCCATGCCTATGTCCATCTGAGCCTCACACCTTCATGTCTGCTGACCCGCTTTCTCAGCTTCACTCTGTGAGCAGGAGAAGGCTCGGCCTAAACTGGGCAGCTTTACTTTCCTCGTGTGATGTGACTGGCCATGTCTGAACCCTAATTCCAGACACCAAGAGAGAGAATCTGATTGGAAAAAGTGTTTGCCTTGGTCGAGAAGAGGACCCCGGTGGAGGGGACCTCCCAGAGAAAGAGGTGTCATCTAGAAACACCCCTTCAGTGTGAGCCCTTATTTCTCGTGTTGTGTGTGTGCAGGCGCAGCCGCTCAGTCATGTCTGACTCTTTGTGACCCCATGGACTATAGCCCGCCAGGCTCCTCTGTCCATGGGATTTTCCAGATGAGAATAATTTCTAGTATTATCCCCATTCTATAGATGAGGAAATTGAGACCCTGCTTTCCTCACCAAGGTCACATAGCCACTCCTAACTTTTCTTCTAGAATGAAGATTGTTGTGAGGAAAAAATTTTACTCTGAAATAGAAATCTGTGCTATTCAAGTTGCAGCTGTTTTTAAGGAAGAGATTTATCTTTTAATTGGAACATATTGTTGAGCAATTTTTTTTTTACTTTGTAATTTTGTCAAAAGGAGACACACTTTCTCAAAATAAAGTGAGAGTAAATGAGAATAAAATGTTCATAGCAAAGAGAATGATTCCTCAAATAATCTGGATTATACGTCATCATGAAGTTCTGTGGTGTTTCCATATTTAAAAAATAAATGCAAGAAATGAACATGAACGGAACAACAGTTATTTACAAAAATCTAAGCCACACCATGCACCAAGAGTTTAAAGTGTCCCATGACTTTCTGTAAGGAACAAATTGCTTAAAAACAATCCAGAACTGGAGCCAGGTATGGAACGGGGCTGCTGGGGAGAAGCTGAAAGTGATCAAGAGTTCCAGAAGTGGCTGTGAGTTCAAAGCAGGGGTTTCAGTCGGGTGCTGGGTGTTTGCAAGGTGACAAAGGAACAGAGTCAGGTTCATGGCTGGAGAGCGCTGCGGCGAGTGTGAGGGGAGAGCAGAGCTGCTGTGGAATCATGTGTGTGGAAATTTTTCCTTAAAGTCTACTCTGCAAATCTGGGAGAAGGAGAAAAACTCTCTCTCCTTATTTTGTCTCCTTCCTCCTAATTTCTGATCTGACTTTTCTTACAGTTTTGCGGTTTTTCTTCCTTAAGCCATTCCACCTGCTTCTCGCCCCTAAAGTACAGCAGCGGAGTCTTCCCAGCTTGAGGGTATTTCTCTTTTCTGGACTGGACCATATTTTGATTTCTTTTTGAATTCAAGCCAGTGAGATGGCCGTTTCAAAGCCACGAGACAGGACAGGTTTCAGGAGCTTTCTCTCGCCTTTCGTTCCTTCCAAATGGAGGCCTGAGCCACAGCCGCCCGGTCTCCACCCCCAGCCACCTCGGGGTCCTGCGTGCCCTGCTTGTCTCGTTCCTGCTATGGAGAGGTCTCTGGGCCCATTCTTTGTAGGTGCTGCCAGGTTCCCTTCCAGCAAATGGGAAAGGGGGACTTAGGTTCCTTTCCCCGGGGCGGATGGGGCCAGGAAGGTCCATCAGGTGGCGGCTTGACTCGGCCCACCCTCTCCTTCCCCCACTGTGTCTGCGAGTCTGCTCTCTGCCTGCTTCTCTACGGCTGCCCTGCAGATAGGTTCATCAGTACCATTTTTCTAGATCCCATTCATATGCGTTAATTTACAATATTTTTCTCTTTTTGACTTACTTCGCTCTGTATAATAGGCTCTTGGTTCACCCAGCTCATTAGAACTGACTCACATCCATTCCTTGTTATGGCTGAGTAATATTGCATTGTACATATGTACCACAACTTCTTTATCAAATCATCTGTTGATGGACATCTAGGTTGCTTCCATTGAAACATATAGATTACTATATGTATAATAGATAGCCAATAGGAATTTGCTCAAACCTGGAGCTCTGTGACAAGCTAGAGGGGTGGCAGTGGGCTTCAAGAGGGAGGGAGCATAGGAATACTTATGGCTGATTCATGGTGACATATGGCAGAAAACAACACAATATTGCAAAGCAATTATCCTCCAGTTAAAAACAAATAGTTTTTCTAAAAAAAGAATGGCTTGTTTGCTGATGATTCTTGAGCCCCCAACAGAGACTGGGCAGGGCTGAGAGATGCTGGGGACGCACTGTGGGGCTTCTGCGCTCAGAGTCCCTGAGGCCCCGCAGGCGTGGACGCCACCCCGCAGGCTCTGCCCCCAGCTGGGTCCAGTAAACCTGCTTGGCTGGAGGAGGTCTCCCAGACTAAACCTGGATATCCACGTGCCGTGGTCTCCCTCGGTGTTAGGGTTAGGGTTAGGGTTAGCGGGAGTGTCTGCTCTCTGGCAGTGTCAGCACGGTTCTGCCGGGCGCCTAGTCCCAGGCAAACGGTGTGGGATGCTGGTTATAATGGAATCAGACCTGTCCACTGCGGGAGCAACAGCCGGCGGAGAGATGAGACAGAGGCACCATTCTTGCTGGACCGTCCACTTGAGAAAGTTGGTGAAAAAGCCAGATGCGAGGCATCCTGTGGACCCTCAAGGTGTTCCTTCTTTTAACAGAAATAAAGTGAACCTGCCCACCTCAGGTGACAGTCTGCTTCCCAGCGCCCAGGCAGTCTGGTTCTTTCTCCCCTTTCCCTTCTGTGGTTCATGACATGCTGAACCTACACCTCTAAGAAATATGAGAAAAGAAACTTGAAGTTTGTTGGCATTTGCATTTTTAAGTTATTAGGAACTACCCGGCTTAATTTTCTTAGGTACTGATGGAAATGATCGATGGGCAAGATATCAACATCACAGAAAACTCTGCTTCACTTTTGTCTCACTTTAATTGTTTTTTCTTGGATGTATTGTTCTTATCTAAATTATTGTTCTGTGCTCCTTGTTCAAGAATTACAGCAAGGATTTTGTTTCTGATGAGTGCTCACCAGACTGTCTCGGTTCGCCATACGCAGCAGACTTTGCTTGAATCACTTTCTGTGTGTATGTGTGCGAGACTTTTAGTGCTCTGAAGTCAGCTGAAGATGCACAACTTATAAATACATTAAAAAGAGCAACCTGGCAACTCAACAAGAACCGCAGAAAATTTTCACACAAACACTGCAGATTTCAGTTCTGAGTGCATTAGTGAACCCCAATCTGAAGGAAATGTTTAAAAATGTTAGCATCTTCTATGAATCTGTTAGGTGATGCAGTAAAGCTTATTTTTATCAAATCCAAAAAAATCCAGTGGAACTTTCATGTTACATAATTAGACAAGTTTCTCCTTCAAAAGAATTGAAGGGGCCCTGTATCCCTCTGCAGTGTGACTTCACTGTCTCAACATAGGAGCTTCCAGACAAGGCAGGACGTGGGTTTGACACTATTGTTTATTTGCTAAGTCAGGTCCAACTCTTTGTGAACCCATGGATTGCAGCATGCCAATCTCCTCTGTCCTCCATTATCTCCCGGAATTTGCTCAAATTCATGTCCATTGAGTTGGTAATGCTATCTAACCATCTCATCCTCTGCTGCCCCCTTCTCCTTTTGCCTTCAATTTTCCCAGCATCAGAGTCTTTTCCAGTGAGTCAACTCTTCACATCAGGTGGCCAAATTGTTGGAGCTTCAGCTTCAGCATCAGTCCTTCCAATGAATATTCAGGGTTGATTTCCTTTAAGACTGACTTTTATCTCCTTTTACTTCAAGGGACTCTCAAAAGTCTTCTCCAGCACCACAGGGCTCAGCCTTTTTATGGCCCAACTCTGACATTTCATACATAACTGCTGGATAAACCATAGTTTTGACTATATCGACCTTTGTCTGCAAAGTGCTATCTCTGCTTGTTATTATAATACACTGTCTAGGTTTGTCATAGCTTTCCTTCCAAGAAGTAAGCTCTTTTAATTTCACGGCTGCAGTCACTGTTTGCAGTGACTCTGGAGTCCAAGAAAGTCAAATCTGTCATTGCTTCCTGTGCGGCATGCTGGTTCCTAAGCATCTCAGCCAGGACGTGAAGAAGCCCCAGGACGCTTCTGGGCCTGACCTCGCCCCGTGCCCCGTCTTCCCCTGCAGAGGCTCAGACCCCCGTGGCAGGTGAAGAGCGCCCCAGGTGGGACAGGAGGCGGCGGGCGAGGGCGGCCTGCGTGCCTTCCCGCGTCTGCCCCCGCCTTCCTCGTAGGCTGCTTCGCATCCGCCTCTGCTCCTCTCTGGTTGGGCAGAGCCGTCCTCGCCACAGGGCCTCAGCTCCTGCTCCCGGCGCTGCCTGGCTCACTCCTTCTCCGGCCGCTGCCTGTCTGACTTCTCTTCTTTTAGGTCTTAGATGAAATGTCACCTCTTTAGAGAAACTGACCTCCCTTGAAAATTGGGAGCCCCATCAAGCTAGCATTTTCTATCAGTCTTACCTTTCTTTAGTTTGGGACAATCATGAAAATGTTGAGTTTATTTTCTTGAGGCTAGAAGCTCAAAACACACACACACACACACACACACACAATTTATGTTAGTCAGAGGCTGAGCGTAGACTGTTTTCTTCCTTCTGTCCTTCCTTCCTTTCTGCAATTCACTGGTAAGATTCCTAACCTCCCCTGGAGCAAATGACTGACTGAAGCAGAATGGATGTGGGAAGGATTAAGGGTGGGAAAGCAATGGAGGACGCCTCATTAATGTATGTTCCCGCAAATGGTCTCCTTTACATCTTAAAAAAAAAAAGCTTACCGCCATTGATTAAAAATGTCGTCACCTGTCCTTTGCATTCCTCTGATGACTGGTATGGCTGAGTGTTTAGTTCTGTATATTACTCTTTACTCTAAGGTTCCTTTTTGCATCCTCTGTCCATTTTCTTTCCAATGCAGGATTTGCCTTTTTCTCACTGATTTGTGTTATGTGCTTCGTAAGGGATTAGTGTTTTAGAAAATATTCTTTCATAGATAATGGTTTGCCTTTCAGTCTTGTTTACTGTGTTTTCTGACACAAGACTGTTTACAACTGCTATCTAGTCAGATATATCAGGTTTCCTGTATACTGTCACACTTGGATATAATACGTAGACAGTCCTTCTCCACTTCAGGTTACAGTAAAACTGACCATTGCGTGGTGCCTGGGTTTACCCTGGGCTTGCTTTCCAGATGCCACTGCCCATGCCCACGAGCCAGACACCCCGCTGTCCCTGGGTCACCCTGTGTCCAGTGGCTAGGGTGGCAGGGAGAATTGGTGTCACTCAGAACCGTTTATGCTCATCGACTGCGGTGGCCAGGCGGAGTTGGCTGGAGGCTCTGCAATGTCATTTCTGTCTCTTTCCTACCTTGGGAGAGTATATTTGGATGTATGTCAGTTAAATAAAGTCACTGAAGTGTTTTACGCCACTGTCTAGTATTTTGTATACAAGAATGAGAAGAATATTAAACCCTCACTGTGTGACAGGCGGATTGGATAAGAAAGTGGTGAAGATGTTGAAAGACTCTTTATTGGACATAATTGTTTTCTTACACAATGACTAACAGGGCTTTAGAATCTTAATATAAGATCAGTTCCCTTTGTTATATTGTATAAACGTCCTTCCTTCCTAATTTAGACAGATTTTCTCCTGTAATCCAGTTAATATAAATTGTTTCATTAATATTGAAACATAGATCATATTTCCTGGAAAAGCTGCAGTAACTGCGTGCGTGTGTGTGTGTGTGTGTGTGTGTGTGTGTCTGTAATCTGTGTGCATCTGTGCATGTGTGTGTGTGTGCGCGCGTGCATGCGTGTGTGTGTGTGCCTGTGTGTGTGCGTGTGCGTGTGTGTGCGTGTGTATGTGTGTTTGTGTGTGTGTGTGTGCTGGGGGCTGGGGCAGGAATGGGGGGAGGAAGCGCCTGTCAACCTGGTGCAGTTTGCTTGCAACAATTGTGTTAGTCCTGTTATTCTTTGGCTCCTGGCTTTTGTTTGTTTTTTGATTTTTGCTTTAGCTTAACTTAAAAAAAATAAAATGTTTTAATATATTTTACAAATACAAAATAATGTATGCTTATTTTAATTTTAGACCCAAGTTCACTCCCTAGACGTTACCACATGCCAGTTTGACACGTGTCCTTGAATCACTTTTCAATATATGGATAAACATGCACATATTGATTGAATTTCTTTTAAAAATAAGAACCGTCCTACAGCAGTTTTTTCCTTATCAGTGTAGCACAGCCACCTTTCCACAGTAGAAGTGTCCATCATTCTGCCTCATTCTTTTAAATGCTACATAAAATCCCAGCTTATGGATTCATCCCTCTATTGATATACATTTAAGATGCTGCCTTTTTTTTTTTAATAAAAGAGGACTGTAACATCGGCTTTGTAATATACATCTTTATATTGATCTTTTTGTATTTTTCCCATTCTTCTGTATGGATGAGAATTCTCACTTTCTTAAGATTATCCAGGACCCTAAAATAGTTCCCATATTCAGCCGTTAATGCTCTTCGAATGTTTTTCCCCCCTTTGCTTGTGAATCTAGCAAAACATGGAGTTTGTTTCTTAAGTGGGGTGGGTGTTGTGTGAGACACTCCATTGCTTAATTACCTTCAAATCGCTTGTCATCATCCTGATAAAAATGTATATCCATCCCTGTGAATGCTTAATCACATTAGTTTTGAGGAAAGTAAACTGTTAAGAGAAAAACATGCAATGTTGAATGTTGGGCTTTGTTCAGAATTCAGGATGCGTTCTCCAACCTGGAAGCAAGGCCCCTCGCCTTCGAGCTGAGGGTTGAGAGCTACAGAGCTCTTGCTGGTGGTTGCTAGCTGGTCCCCAGGCCTTTGTCTGAACATGCCAGTGGGGGCGGGGGTGCGGGGGATGGGGGAGGCTGAAAGGGAAGGAAGGAGCGTTTTAATTTTACAGAAGTATCGTGATACTTATAAACCTTTGGCTGTGGCCTCTTTAGGTAACCTGGTTGTGTTAAATTCAATGCACACTTACTGAAACCCTACAACATGCCAGGCACCTTCTTGGTACTGAGACCAAGCACTTATCCGAACAGAAAAAAAAAAAAAAAATTGCCTTCATGAAGCCTGCCTTCTAGGGGTAGGAGACAGCGTGTCCCCAAAGCAGCAAATAGAGACGGACAGTCGCAGCGTAGGCTCTCCTGGAAGTGAGGCCGTCTCCACCTCCACAGGCTTGAACACGGGAATGTGGTCCCTTTGTAGGGTTGCAAAATGTTTATGAGATCTCCCAGTTGTTACTGAAATCTGAGTCTGGCTACTCACCATTCGGAAGTCAATACTCCAGAGATAAAGTTGGTGGAAAGGGAAGTTTGCTTTGTTTGGAGGCCAGCAGCCAGGGGAGAGGCGGGTGGTGGTGATTGTTCACTTTCCTAGCTGTGTCCAACTCTTTGTGACCCCATGGACTGCAGCATGCCGGGCATCCCTGTCCCTCACTGTCTTTCAGAGTTTGCCCAAGTTTGCCCAAGTTCATGTCCATAAAGTTTGACTCTCCCCACTGACAATCAGCGGACAAAGAGCAAAGGCTTTTTAAAGTGGAGTTTGGGGTGGGGTGGAGGTGGGGTGCATAGGTGAAGGGACGGGGCTCCGTGCAGAAACAGTGCACTCAGCTCTGACAGGTCCCTTGAAGTTGGTCCTCAGTCATCTGATCAGTGTCAGACCTATCATTTTGAGCACCGTTAACCTTGAGTTACAGGGTTGGTTTGTTCCCATTTCTTTGAGGCCAGTTCTTGGAATTGTGGCAGTTTATGTCATGGCTATAGTCTGATCCTTGCGTAGTTAACTTCTACCGCCTGGTGGGAGTTTTAGTATCTACAGCACAGCTCAAAGGACATGGCTCAGAATATTATTTATAGTCCTCCAGGAGGAACTAAAAGTCCTTGACTTTACTTAATGATTAAACTGTTATCATTTGGTCTTATTTGACTGTTTCCCTTTGCTTCTGAATTTTCTCACTTCTCTGATTAAATTTATTCTTTGGCTGAAGTTTTTTTGTTTGTTTGTTTGTTTGTTTTTACAGGCAAATGGCAGGCAGAGGACATGAAAGAGAAGGACCACAGGTTCCTGCTCTGTTTTCCAATCAATGATTCCCATCATTGGTGCCATAGAGTGAACGTTTGTGTCTCACTACCCCAACCCACCAATTCACGGTGAAAAGTGAAAGTCGCTCAGTCGTGTCCGACTCTTTGTGACCCCATAGACTGTACAGTCCATGGAATTCTTTAGCCACAGTACTGGAGTGGGTAGCCTTTCCCTTCTCCAGGGGATCTTCCCAACCCAAAGATGAAACCCAGGTCTCCCACATTGCAGGCAGATTCTTTACCAGCTGAGCCACCAGGGAAGTCCAATACTGGAGTGAGTAGCCTATCCCTTCTCCAGCAGATCTTCCTGACCCAGGAATCAAACCGGGTCTCTTGCATTGCAGGTAGATTCTTTACCAGCTGAGCTACATTCATAGATTGAAGCCAAATTCCAAATGTGATGATGTTTGGAGGAGGAGCCTTAGGAAGTGATAATTAAACTCCACCCTCTTGAGTGGAACTAGGACCTTTATAAGAGAGGCCCCCGAGAGCTCTCTTACCCCTCTGTCACGGGAGGACACAGTGAGAGATAGCTGTTTATGAACCGGGCAGTCCTCAGAAGTCTCCTGGTGCCTTGAACTTGGACTTCATAGCTTCCAAAGCCGTGAGAGACAATTTGTTGTTTCTAAGTCACTCAACCTGTGGCATTCTGCTGTAGCAACTGGAACAGGCTAAGGCAGTTGTGTTCCCTGGGGCTTTGCTATCCAGTGCAAGCGCTCGATATCCATGGGCGTCTTGTGCTCTCACACTGGATAGCAAGGAGGCAGAACTTTCCTGGCATCATGGAAGATTCTGCTGGACAGTGTCGTCCTGGTTAGACGCACCACTGCTGGAGCAACAACGCTGATGATGATGTTGATAGTGGTGATAACAGTAATGATGTAATTCACCAGTACTGGGTGTGCAGTACATGCAGGGCACTTTACATATGTTATCTCATGCCAACCTCACATACACTCTTACCTAAGCCAGATGCGTTTACTCTCATTTTTCATACCTTCAGTCTGGGGCTTTAGACCCCTTGGCCATCCGGACATGCTTACTCTCGTTTTACAAATCCAGGGTCAAACAAGCCACCCAAGACAGTGCTGCTGGTAGATAAATGCTGCATGTGGGACTGGAGCCCAGTCTCGGCCGGTAGGACACCCATGTTCTTAGCCAGTCCGTTCTTGGTCCTTATACCGCTCCTTCATCCATCAGAGTATTTTCCAGGCCTGAAACATATTTCTAGAAGGGGAGGCCAAACTAACTTCCAGCAGGGAGTTGAATCTTTATTCCATTATGAAACTAGTGGGGTACCCTTTGAATGATTTCAACCACTGTTAACTTCTCTGCAAACCTTCCACTTATGAAAAGGAGCAGAAGGTGTCTCTTCTCAATGTGCTCTCAGTCAGTCAGGTGCGTGTCACACCTGGCAGGTGTCCAGTGTGTGCAGGGTGGTAGGTGCCCCATGGAGCTGTGCAGAGAACCATCAGAACAGTCACGGACGCTGCCCAGGTGTGTCCAGTCTTTTGTCAATGTAGGGAGACTATTTTAAGTCTTTAAAGTGAATGACTGAGGATTGTCTAAGAAAAGTAAAAAGTTTAACAGGTGTTCATCAGCAATTCCTGCAGAAACCACCCACACACCCTGATATTTCAGGGCTAGGACTGAATCCCACTCTACAGACGACTCTTGGTGGCGTGACTCAGCTGTCATGGGGCTTGAGACTCAAAGTGTAATTTGTCACTGCAGCCCACAGTCATCAAATTTTAGGGTTGAAAGGATCCAGAGATAGGGAAGTGGAGGCAGAGAGAAAGAGAAGGGAGAGAGAATAAACTGGAACAAAGAGCCTAGTAACAGTGATGACACCCATCAGTTATCGGGTCTCCGTCATTTACCAGTCACTGGAGATGTTACTTAACTGGTAATGGCATCTAATCTTTCCAACAATCCTGTAAAATACATTACTTCAATTTATAGATGGTCAAACTAACTACTACGTGTTGTTACTGCCACAAGCAGCACTTGCACCAAGATATTTCTGGTCCCAGGAGCATGTTTTTCTCTCTGGAGAACCAGGAGGTGATAGAAAGTGACTCTCGAGGCATCGAAGTCAGTCGGTGGGGAACACAGGAGTGATCCTCGTTAGGAACCAGAGTCAACGGGCAAAGGTCAAGACGGAGACCTCCACTTCTAAGACGGAAGATTTACCTTTCTTACTGAAACAATCTGAAAAGAGATCAAGTATATAAAAGAATGGCCTTCTAGACACTGGACTTCAGGCAGTGAAGGACAGCGATCTCTGAGAGATGAGAAATAGAAAGGATGAGCCCACATTTACCTCAGTTTACTACTTAGAGCAGGTTTCCAGATGGTGCCACAGAGAGAAGGAACTCAGGGGCCCAATCGATTCCTTGAGAGTTTGGGGGGGCGAAGGTGGGTAGACGCTGCAGAGGAATGCCAGAGGGGAGAGAGAATCACAGAGATCTGCCAAAGGTCCCCATGAACATTCAGCTGAAAATTTAAACAGATCAAGTTCAGAATAGAAAGGACTTCCTCGGTGATACGGGATATTGACAGAAAACCTACAGCTAACTTCATGCTTAATGGTGAAAGAATGATGTTCTTAAGATCAGCAACAAGACAAAGATGTATGTTCTTACGTCTTTCATCCAACACTGTACTAAAGCTTCTAGCTGGTGAAATAAGGCAAGAAAAAGAAACAGAAAGCATCTGGATTTGAAAGGAAGATGTAAAACTGCTTTTCTTTGCAGTTGATATGTCTTCTACATAGACTCTTAACAGAATCTTCAAAAAAGCATCTGGAACAAACACATTATATTTAGCATGTTTGCAGCTTTCAAATCAACATATCAGAACCAATTTTGTCTCTATATCCTTCTTACATATAATTTGGAATTGCAATTAAAAAACCAATATAATTTACAATAATATATTTCACAAATGTGAAAGCCTTAGAGATACATCTGATAAGATGTGAAATTCCTATAATCAAAACTACATGCACGAAAACTATACAACATTACTGATTAAATTAAGGATCTAAACAAATGGAGAGATATACCATGTTCATCATTTGGAAGATTTAATTTTGTTAGGATGTGAATACTCTCAGAATTTATCCAGGTTTTCAATCTAATTCCAATCAGAATTCAGTTGAAATTTTTGTCAACATCAATAAGCTCATTCTAAAATTCATATGAAAGTGCAAAGGACCTATAATCACCAAAATGACTTTTAAAAAGAAAGACTTGACTGACTAATATTACTTGATTTCAAGGGTTGTTACTAATCTATAGTACTCAAGACACTGTGCAAAGATAAGCAAGACTGGCAGAAACATAGTGTGTCAGTGGAGTAGAGAGCCTGGAAATAGACCCCCACCTATACGACAACCGCCTTTCAACAAAGGCACAAAGCCAACAGAGCGAAGAAGGGAGAGTCTTGTCCACAGTGGATGAAACAATTGGAGAGCCAGAAACCAGGAGAAACTCCTTGAGAACTCGGTTATGCAAGGGTTTATTAGATACTGGACCAAAAATATAATCCATGGAAAATCCATGGATACGTTGAATTTCATCAAAATGAAAAATGAGCCTTTTAAGCACATGCTGGTAAGAGAATGAAACAGGCAACACAGTGGAAGCCAGTGTTTGCAGTCATATGTCTAATGAAGAACGCGTGTTCAGACGACGCTGTTAGTTACAGGGACTCAGTCGTGTCTGACTCTTTGCAACCCCACGGACTCTACAGTCCATGGAATTCTCCAGGCCAGAATGCTGGAGGGGGTAGCCTTTCCCTTCTCCAGGGGATCTTCCCAACACAGGGATTGAACCCAGGTCTCCCACATTGTGGGTGGATTCTTTTCCAGCTGAGCCACCAGGGAAGCCCAAGAATACTGGAGTGGGCAGCCTATCCCTTCTCCAGCAGATCTTCCAACCCAGGAATCGAACCGGGGTCTCCTGCATTGCAGGCAGATTCTTTACCAACTGAGCTATGAGGGTAGATCAACCTAGACAGTATATTGAAGAGCAAAGACATTACTTTGCCAACAAAGTTCCATCTAGTCAAAGCTATGGTTTTTCCAGTAGTCATGTACAGATGTGAGAGTTGGATTACAAAGAAAGCTGAGGGCCAAAGAATTGATGCTTTTGAACTATGGTGTTGGAGAAGACTCTCAAGAGTCCAAGGGAGAACCAACCTGGAAGATCTCTGCAAGGAGATCCAACCAGTCCATCCTAAAGCAAATCAGTCCTGAATATTCCCTGGAAGGACTGATGCTGAAGCTAAAGCTCCAATACTTTGGCCACCTGATGCGAAGAGCTGACTTGTTTGAAAAGACCCTGGTGCTGGGAAAGATTGAAGGTGGGAGGAGAAGGGGACGACAGAGGATGAGATGGTCGGATGGCATCACTGACTCAATGGACATGAGTTTGAGCAAGCTCCAAGAGTTGATGGACAGGGAAGTCTGGTGTGCAGCAGTTCATGGGGTCACAAAGAATCGGACACGACTGAGCGACTGAACTGACTGAACCAAGCAAAGGGTTGATGGACATGTGGAGAAGCTGAAACTCTGATGCACTATTGGAGGGAGTGTCAAATGGCACAATCACTTTGGGAAAGAATTTGAGTTTTTTAAAGTGGAAAAATGTACATACTCTACGATTGAACTATTTTAATCTATTTACCCAAGAGAAAGGAATGTACATTCATAAAAAGACTTGCACATGAATGTTTATAGCAGCTGTAGCTACCATAGCCCCAAGCAGAAACATCACAAAAGCCCCAAGTGTCTACAGGTGAATAGACATGAATAAACAACCATGAAATATTGCTCATTAATAAACAGGGATGAACCATAGACACATGCTATAACATGTGCGAAGCTCAGGAGAGTTATGCTGAGTGAAAGAAGCCAGACCAAAAACCAGTACATACTGGATGGCTTCACTTTTATAAAATTCTATAAAATGCAAATTACTCTACAGTGACGACATAGATTAGTGATTGCAAAGGGATGGGAGAGGGAGGGGAGTGACTTGGGGAGAGATTACAAAGGGTGTTTAATTGTGGTGATGGATTTAAGGGTATGCATATGTCTAAGGTTTCAGATATTGTTCTTCAAACACATGCAGTTTATCATATGTGTCTTGTAACTACTAAAATGGGTTTTTAAAAAATAATTGGGATGGTCAATAGGTTTTCCCTTTTCATTTATTTTTCTTTAAAGGAGAGGTTTTTCTCTTGCGGCGCTGCGCATGGCGCGCAGGGTCCATCCTTATTCCCCAACCGCAGCCCCTGCAGTGGAAGCACAGAGTCTCAACCACTGGGCCACGAGGGGAGTCCCTGGGTCTATACGTTTTAGACTAGACTGCCACTTCTGATCCTGAGGATGCTGTCATTTTAAAAGAACAGTCACTACCATCTCTATTTATACAGGCCTCATACTATGCTTCCCTGGTGGTTCAGACAGTCAAGAATCTGCCTGTGATGCAGGAGACCTGGGTTTGATCCTTGGGTCGGGAAGATCTTCTGGAGAAGAGAAGGGCTACTCACTCCAGTATTCTTGCCTGGAGAATCCCAAGGACAGAGGAGCTTGGCAGAGTCACAAAGAGATCCATGGGGGTTGCGAGGAGTCAGACACAACTGAGCGACTAACATTTCACTTTCATACTCTGCCAGGCATTGTTTTAAATGCTTTACATGCGTTTATTTATTTAATCCTCATAACCACCATATAGGTAGGGACTATTTTGGTCCCTGTTTTATCCATAAGGAAACTGAGTCACCGCAAGCTTAAGTAACTTATCCAAGGTTTCCAAACTGTAAGTGGAACTGGAATTTAACCCTTAGCTGTCCTGGATCCATTTCCATACTCCTAACCTGGGTCCAGAACTAGGGTGGAGCCTGAAGAGATATCCTTTTTAAGAATTTATTTTATTTTTAAAATTTTATTTATTTATTATTGGCTGTGCTAAGTCTTGGTTGCTGCTTAGGCCTTTCTCTAGTTACAGTGAGTGGAAGCTGCTCCAGTTGCCGTGCGGGCTTCTCACTGGGTGGCTTTCCTGTTGGCAGAGCACGGGCTACAGGCTGTGTGGGCTTCAGCGGCTGCACCACGTGGGCTTCCAGGCTCCAGAACGTGGGCTCAACGGTTGTGGTGTGTGGGCTTATTTGCTCCTTGGCGTGTGGGCTCTTCCCGGAGCCAGAACTGAACCCATGACTCCTGCGTTGGCAGGCAGATTCTTTACCACTGAGCCTCCAGGGAAGCCCACATTATATCCTTGGATGAAGCTGGAGCAGGAAGGACCAACTTACCTCGTGAACACTGTTCTCAGCTTTCGTCTCCACCTCCTCCCCTGGCTTTATTGAGGTTTAACTGAAAATAAAACCTGTGTATATTGAGGGTGTGCAATGTAATTTCTGAAAGATGTACAGTGTGGTGATTTAACATCTGTAGACACTGTGGATACTGCACTAGCGATAGATTGGATGTCTGTGCTATCTGTACACACTATAGACACGTCACAATCAAGTTGATGGACACCTCCTTCCCCTCCTGGAATGACCATCTTTTTTGTGTGTGATCAGAACACTTAAGGCCTACTCTTTTAGCCAACTTCAAATGTTTAGTCTTGAGGAAAGGATTGAACAGCTGAGAAAACCTTCATTCTTAAGGAAGAAGTGGACATTTGTAAAGAGGTGCGGCTACACGCTGGGTTTTCTTTGATTTTAGAACGCCTCCATCCCGTTTCATCTCTTACTGAGAACCCTTCCTTACTCCAGCCCGTCTTCCCTCCGTCTCGCTCAGGGCTCAGCGCTCACTGCCGTGCCGGTCAGTATCACAGCATTTAGTCCCTAAGGTTGGGATGAGTGTTCTTGCTTCTTTCTGCAGTCTGAGAGCTCTTAGAAAAATGATAGTTAAGCTTGCATGACCTCATAGTCAGTCACTATTCTGAGTATTTTTGCATGGTGATTGGATGGCATCATCGATTGAATAGACATGAACTCGGGCAAACTCTGGGAGACAGTGAGGAGCAGGGAGGCCTAGCGTGCTGCAGTCCATGGGGTTGCAAAGTGTAGAATGCAACTTAGCAATTGAGCAGCAACAACGACCCTTATGATATTTGCCCGACTGTGACAGGCAGGTGCTCACCATCTCTCTAGTTTGCAGACAAGAAAAGTTAGCTGATATCACAGAGTAGGAAGGTGAGCAAGACCTTGCCTTCTGGCTCCAGAGTTGGATTCCTAATTATTGCTGGAACGTGTGTCTTCCTTCGCATCATATTCCCAGAGCCCTGGGTGTAGTGGTCTTACGGTGAGTGCTCACTGAACTGACCACATCACAGGCCACCAGGAGAGTGGGCCTAACAGTGTCTGTTGTGTCTAAAATATGACAGGGCTTCCCAGGTGGCCAGTGGTAAAGAGCCCGCCTGCCAATGCAGGAAACACTGGTCAATCCCTGGGCCGGGAAGATCCCCTGGAGAAGGAAATGGCAGCCCACTCCAGTATTCCTGCCTGGAGAATCCCACGGACTGAAGAGTGGTGGGCTACAGTCCATGGAGTCGCAAAAGAGTCGAACGTGGCTTAGCGACTAAAGAACAACAGTGAAATATGACACCAGAGCCTTCCAGTTGCAGAGAACACAGGACTGCAGGAATGGAGAGATAAGAGGAGCGCGGAAATTAAACATTGATGAGCACCGGACATGGGGTCTCTGGGCAGAGGTTTTTGTTTTAGTGTTTGTACCATCCCTCTGGCTTTCCCCTTCCTCCGACTGAGGTCTCAACTGCTGAGAATAATTCATGCTTTATTAAAAACCCATCCTGTACACGCTGGCCCCGGCAGTGATTCTCTCATTATATCCTGGCTTCTTTTTAATCATATTCTGGGTAGATGAGTAAAATCCCTCACTCGGGCCAAAGGTTGGCCCTCCTCTAATAATGAGAAGGTTTCCAGGATGTGTGAACGATCAGCAGCTTGTGAGGGGCAGCTCACTCACTCTTTGTTCTTTTGTGATTGGAATCCATCAATGAGATACTATTAAGGAGCCCCCTGCAAACTAAAAATTCTCTATAGAAAATGAGCCTTTCCCTGGGGAAAAAACAGTCTACAACTTTAGTGTTGCTTCTTCATATTATAATGATCCAGCTTTGGCTTCAAGATGCCATTAGCTGCGTTATTCAGAGGCAGTTTACAAAAGGGTTTTGATCTCTGGCTTCCAGTTCTTAAAACCAAGGGAACCCTGAGTAGCATGAAGTCGACTTGGAGATGGGCTGATCTGAGACTGTCCCTCTCTCTGCCCCAGATACAGGATCTGCCCTGGTGGAGCTTCTGGTTCTCATCATAGAGGACCACAGAGCGGCCTCTGCCTGTCTTACCACAAGCTCACTGCCTCCCGTCTCCCCCGTGCTGAAGCATCTGGTGCCCTAAGCCGCCTGGAAGCTCTGTGTAATGCAGATTTGTTGTAAATGTCTCAGCACAGCAAAGAGGCAGAGAAACCAGCAACAGACGCAACAACCAACCAACCAAATGCCAATCAAAGAGGGAAGACAGCAGAAATATTTGAGGGTCTGGGTCTGACCCAAACAGGTCTTACTGTATGTTTCCCATCATGCAGTTTGCTGCCTCAGACCTCGTGACTTTAGACCAGAGTCAGGGTGACATGATCGATGGCACAGGTGTCCCAGGGCAGGGTTTCTTTAGCTTTGTGCTTTACTTCCATTCACTGGAGTTAAGGCTCTCGAAGCCCCAAAGAGGAGGATCGGCTCAATCATGTCCCTACCAGGCTCCTCTGTCCATGGCACTTTCCAGGCAAGAGTACTGGAGTGGATTGCCTTTTCCTTCTCCAGGGGATCTTCCCGACCCAGGGAGCGAACCTGGGTCTCCCACATTGCAGGCGGACGCTTTACTGTCTGAGCCATTGAGCATTTCTGTAAACATCTCCTTTGAGATTCTCGTGCAACCCTACTTGTATAGCATAGTTTAAAACCTGCTTGTTTACTTCAGCTGGGGAATTTTCTTCCTGACTAAAGGATTCATTTTATTCAAGGCTTATGCCTGAACTTAACTAAGATGTCTGTGTTCCAGCTATTAAAGCAGAAAATGCAATCGTGCAAATAGCTAAAACCCAACCAGGCATTTGTGACGGTATTCGACTCTCTCAGTGAGCCACCAGTAGCTGCTGAAATGAGAAGCTGAGAAAGAGGCGCCGAAGGACCCTGGTTACAGTCCCTTTGCAGTTCAGTTCAGTTCAGGTGCTCAGTCGTGTCCGACTCTCTGTGACCCTGTGGACCGCAGCACGCCAGGCCTCCCTATCCATCACCAGCTTCCGCAGAGTGAGATGCCATTTCCTTTCTCTGCACTGGGGAGCCGGGGGTCTCCCGGAACCCACCAAGCTGTCAGACACAAGCTTGGGCCTCTGCTTTTGACAGAGCCCTGTCAGAGGGAGGGGTCTGCTCTCAGGAGCCAGGAAATGCGTCCTGTTACAGTCAGAGGAGGCAGACTTGAGACTTCCCCAGGACCCTGCACCTGCTCAGCTGTGGTCCCCCTGCCTCCTCTCCCATCCTTTTCCCTTCTCCTCCATTCTTCCCTCCGCCTATCTCTCCTTGCTCCTGGCTCCCTTCTCTTTCTCATCCTCTTCCCATCTCCTTCCTCCTTCTCCCTCTCCTCCAGATTCCATTCATTCCATACACATTCATTAAGCACCTACTATGTACCTGGACCTCTTTAAGCACTGAGGATGCAGTTAGCGAATAAAAAGTCTGCCATTGTAGAGGTGACATTGGAGTCAGGGGTTCGGATAATAGGCAACAAACAAGTCAGTATATGGTTGCATGTTGGGGACCATAAAGAATGAGGAAGTTACTGAAAGAGCATGATGAAGGGATGGAGTGATGGGTTGCTCTCTTCTGTTGGTGCTTGGACCGGGCATCTGGGAGGAAGTGGGCTTTGTGTGTCATAGGAGGTGCAGCGGCAGCCCTTGTCTATCTCTGGAAAAGCAGTTGCAACAATCAAGACTGCCTGCACGCATCGCCTCATGTCCCAGGGAGAGCGGTCACTCCTGGCTGAGAACCACTCTTCTGAGGCTGAGCTGCAGATGGCAGGGCAGCCCCTGTGTCATCCCTGCCCGCCTCCCGCCTCCACCACTAGGCCACATGGGTGTCAGACCACTGTGATCACGAAGAGCCCCGCTTTTGTGAAGGAGGCTAAAGCAGTGTGCACTGCACTCAGGCCTGCACCTTTTCTTTATGGCTGTGCCCCAGTAAACATTTTTACATTTTTATTAATTTATTTTTTAATTGGAGTTTAATTGTTTTACAGTGTGTTAGTTTCTGCTGTACAACAGAGTGAATCAGCGCTGAGTATACATCTATCCTCTCCCTCGTGAGCCTCCCTCTCACTGCACCCTCGGGGTCACCACGGAGCACTGCGCTGGGCTCCCTGTGTTATCCAGCAGCTTCCCACTGGCTGTCTATTTTGTACATGGTCGTGTAAAGGACTGATGCTAAAGCTGAAACTCCAATACTTTGGCCACCTGATGCAAAGAACTGACTCCTTTGAAAAGACCCTGATGCTGGGAAAGATTGAAGGCGGGCGGAGAAGGGGACGACAGAGGATGAGATGGTTGGACGGCATCACCGACTCAACGGACATGAGTTTGAGTGAACTCCGGGAGTTGGTGATGGACAGGGAGGCCTGGCGTGCTGCAGTCCGGGGGGTCGCAAGGAGTCAGACACAACTGAGCAACTGAACTGAACTGAACTGTGTGTCTACGTCAGTGCTTTTGACCAAAGGAAAGACGGGTATAATGACATCCCGGGTCTCTGCTCCTCCATGCCATGTTATGTGGCTTCCCAGGTGGCTCAGTGGTAAAGAGAATCCATCTCAGCCATGAAGAAAAGGTGCAGGCCTGAGTGCAGTGCACACTGCTTTAGCCTCCCTCACAAAAGCGGGGCTCTTCGTGACTACAGTGCCGGAAACACAGGTTTGGTCTCTAGGTTGGGAAGATCCCCTGGAGAAGGAAATGGCAATCCACTCCAGCATTCTTTCTTGGGATATCCCATGGACAGAGGAGCCTGGCAGACTAAGGTCCAGAGGGTTGCAAGAGCTGGACAGCGATGGCCATAGCATGGTGTTAAAAATGTCCAACATCCAGTGGAGTTTATGCCCCGACGAGGACCTTCTCTGTCCAGCTGACGGCACAGCACGTAAGGCAGTGTGGCAGGCGCCTGTAAGGGCAGCCAGAGAGAGGCCACCCTGCACACAGATGTCCCCGTGGATCAAGGAAGTCACGTCAGTGGCCCGGAGCTGCTTCTCACATATGTGATTTATTAATTCTTCATCAATTCCATTAGCAGCTTAACCTGCACACGGCAGCACGTCTCTCTGCCCTCCATCTCGGGTAGCACAGGCTCTCCCCTTCACATCAGGATTTGCAGCAGCAGGTGGCAGCTCCCTGCTCACTGCACGGCCCCTGCCCTCCCCGCTCAGCAGTCGTGGAATGTGATCTCCTGATCCCGTCGGAAGGACTGAGTACAGATCCTCTAAGCTGCCTTGAACCTTTAAGAATAGTACCAAGTTACACCTAGTCTGTAAATAGGAAATGAGAGTCCCTCCCCCCTTTTCTTCAGTGGCTTTCTGCAGATTTTAATATACAAGTGAGTGATTTATAACACTGGTGACAAAGCTGCAACACAGCTTGAAATTTCTTATAGTGGCTGTAATACCACATCTATCATAATGAAAAATGTCTACGAAATCATTTTCTGCCAAAGAACATCTTCCCAGATTCTATTAAGAACTTGCTATCTACACGAATACCATGTATTCCTGAAACATACTGCTTTAGAGTGGCCCTGGGGTGGGGCCCACGGGTAGCCCTTGGGGTGACTGAAACCCCAGTCAGTCGCCCTCAATTAAGATGTTGGTGGGCAGAGGAGATGGTGAGAAAGCGTCTTCTTTTGTGAAAAACTAACTTCGTCAGCATATTACCGCATTTGACAGTTGGATGGATTTAGAAACTGTCATGCTTTTTGTTCATGTCACATTCACCTAGGAGCTATCAACTTCCTGCTGTTCCCAATTTTTAAAAGAATATAATAGCCCCACCTGCCTATTATCACTGTATTCTATTTGTAGTTATCTCTGCTTCGAGGAAAGGGAAGAAGTTTCACCTTGGTTTGCACCGTCGTTCAGCAAAATCTTTTGCACCAGCCAGAGCTGGCTATTTTCTCTTAAATAGAAGCCACTCTTCAAGTGGTGGTGTTAGTCGCTAAGTCGGGTCTGACTCTTTGAGGCCCCATGGACTGTAGCCCACCAGGCTCCCCTGTCCATGGGATTTCTCAGGCAAGATAGTGGAACAGACTGCCATTTCCTTCTCCAGATGATCTTCCTGATCCAGGGATCAAACTCGCATCTCCTGCTTGGCCGGTGGATTCTTCACCACTGAGCCCCCAGGGAAGCCCTCTTTAAGTGTTAGACACTAGTAAGTCACAAACATTTTTCCCTGGAGAAAGTTGCTATGGGTTTAAAAATATATGTATTATTACAACTTAGTTTTGATTTGGGGCAAATAGGATCATGATGTTTTTCACAACTGTGTTCATCTTAACTATGAAATTTCAGAAGCTCTTGCTGTCTAAGAGATTCAGAGTTTTTCCTTTTTTTTCGGTTTGGATAGTTGGAAGAATGTCTCTTTCTCTATGTCTATCTCCAATCCTGTGCCTGTGTGTTAAGAGTTGTCACTGAGTGTCATTAATTAGAGTTTATAGAACTTATGGACTTCCCCAGTGGCTCAGTGGTAAACAATCCACCTGCCAAGCAGGGAACTCAGGTTCAATCTCTGGGTCAGAAAGATCCCTGGGAGAAGAAAATGGCAACCCACTGCAGTATTCTGGCCTGGAGAATCCATGGACAGAGGAGCCTGGAGGGCTACAGGCCGTGGTCTTGCAAAGAGTCGGACACGACTGAGCCATAAACAGTAACAAGTGGAATTCAATGCCAGCCTCGAGATGCAGAGTGGGCATGTGTGTTGCATCTGCCTGCTCAGTTGCTTCAGCCGTGTCTGACTCTTTGTGACCCCATGGACGGTAGCCCACCAGGCCGCTCTGTCCGTGGGATGCTCCAGGCAAGAACACCAGAGAGGACCGCCATGCCCTCCCCCAGGGGATTCTTCTCGGCCCAGAAATAGAACCCTCGTCTCCCGTGTCTTCTGCATCGCAGGCGGATTCTTTATCACTGAAGCACCAGGGAATCCCAGTAAGCGTTGGGGTACACCATATTTGATCTTGTTTGTACCACATTACAACCTCAGGGAGGAGGTCTTAGCACCCTCATTCAACAGTGGATAAAGGGACTTCCTTGGCAGTTCAGTGAGCAAGACTGAACTTCCAATGCAGGGGACTCAGGTTCGATCCTTCGTTGGGGAACAAAGATCCCACATGCTGTATGGTAAGGCCAAAAAAATGGATAAAACTGTGGTTCAGTGAAATTAAATATTGTGTCATTTAACACTTAGCTGGAGATTAAACTTAGGGTGGTCTGGCGTCATAGTCCATGGTCTTTCTATTTACCACCCCTGTTAGTGTCAGGTTTTAGGACAGGGGTCCTAAAATCAGTCTGTCCACCTCTGTGGCTATGGTCACAGTTCTGTTGAACACCAAAGATTCTCTGTCTCCTTCCCATCAGTTCAGTTCAGTTCAGTCGCTCAGTCGTGTCTGACTCTTTGTGACCCCATGAACTGCAGCACGCCAGGCCTCCCTGTCCATCACCAACTCCCGGAGTTCACTCAGACTCACGTCCATTGAGTCAGTGATGCCATCCAGCCATCTCATCCTCTGTCGTCCCCTTCTCCTCCTGCCCCCAATCCCTCCCAGCATCAGAGTCTTCCAGTGAGTCAACTCTTCGCATGAGGTGGCCAAAGTATTGGAGTTTCAGCTTTAGCATCATTCTTTCCAAAGAAATCCCAGGGCTGATCTTCAGAATGGACTGGTTGGATCTCCTTGCAGTCCAAGGGACGCTCAAGAGTCTTCTCCAACACCACAGTTCAAAAGCATCAATTCTTCGCCACTCAGCCTTCTTCACAGTCCAACTCTCACATCCATACATGACCACTGGAAAAACCATAGCCTTGACTAGACGGACCTTAGTCAGCAAAGTAATGTCTCTGCTTTTGAATATGCTATCTAGGTTGGTCATAACTTTTCTTCCAAGGAGTAAGCATCTTTTAATTTCATGGCTACAGTCACCATCTGCAGTGATTTTGGAGCCCCAAAAATAAAGTCTGACACTATTTCCACTGTTTCCCCATCTATTTCCCATGAAGTGGTAGGACCAGATGCCATGATGTTCGTTTTCTGAATGTTGAGCTTTAAGCCAACTTTTTCACTCTCCACTTTCACTTTCACCAAGAGGCTTTTTAGCTCCTCTTCACTTTCTGCCATAAGGGTGGTGTCATCTGCATATCTGAGGTTATTGATATTTCTCCCGGCAATCTTGATTTTAGCTTGTGCTTCTTCCAGCCCAGCATTTCTCATGAGGTACTCTGCATAAAAGTTAAATAAGCAGGGTGACAATATACATAGAAGCACTTAAATGCATTTATATATAAAATTAAATCAGAGATATAGTCAAGCAGCTGTTTGTTGTGAATGGCTCCAAAGTCACGGAGATAAAACTACCTCATCTTGGACTTGTGGTCTGTAAATTAAAAATTAATGTCATTCATTTGGCTCCTTGGATTTTTGCTAGCAT
Source organism: Oryx dammah (assembly GCF_014754425.2). NCBI lineage: Eukaryota > Metazoa > Chordata > Mammalia > Artiodactyla > Bovidae > Oryx > Oryx dammah. Next base: position 109,725 of record NW_024070194.1, read on the forward strand.
CTTCCCTGGGAGGCAGGCTTAGTGGGTAGTATTGTTCCTGGTTCTCTAGAAAGGAAGGCTGAATTCTGCTTCTGTGACTTGCTCCAGAAGCTGTAAATCACACTTGCTCCTCTCAGTGAAATGACGCTGCCTTTTAGTAGGAGGATAGTTGGGGTTCTCAAGCCCCCAGGTCCATGAAACACACCTTCAAGCTCATTCGGAAACATGTGCCTTTTGTCTCGTCTCAGCGTAGCGTGTATTTATTTTGTAGTGGTGCGTTTGAGTCCAGTGTGAGTGGTACTGAGGCGGTGGCTTGTCCTGCAACTATAACAGCTAGATAGTCGGGCAAACAACACTGCCCACTCCCTGGACAAGCTGAGCGACCGAGTTTGCTCTGCACAGCCTGGGTTCAGATGACAATTTCAGGTGCCAGTTCTGGGAAGTTCTTTGTCGGTTTTACATTGCTTGGGCAGTGTGCCCTAGTTCAGAACAAAGAAATCACACAGTTCTCTATGCATGTATTCATACATATATTATATATATAAACAGTTAGGATTTTATGAATATAAAGTACTCCCTACTGCTTTTGTGTTTTACATTGTGTCACGAATATTTCCACATGTCATTAAATATTGTATGAAAATGTGATTTTTATTGGCTGCACTCATAATATTCCCTTAAACAGATGTACCATCTTTTGTTTTTTTCTGCATAGTTAGGTACTTTGATCATTTCCAATTTTTTTAAGTTCTTTAACATGTTGGGTACACTTAAAAATTACTTCTTAAGGTCAAATTTCAAGAAATTTAGAAAAAAGATGAGAAGGACATACATTAAATACAGAAGATTAACAAAATTGCAAACATGTAGAGCTATAAGGCCCTTCCCATAGTCAGGACTCAAAATATTCCTCCCACTGCACAGAATTTCCTTTAGAAAATAATCTCCGTCACCCCCCAGCTCCAGGCAATCACAGATCTGCCTTCTAGGTCTCACTCCAGTTTTGCCTTTTCTAGGATTGCTTTGTAAGTAATTTTAATTAATTGCTTAATCTCTTGGCCACACTGCGTGGCATGTGGGATCTTAGTTCCCTTACCAGGAGTCGAACCCGACGCCCCTGTGTTGGAAGCATGGAGTTTTAACCACCCGACCACCAAGAAGTCACTCTGGAATTTGTGATAAGTGGAACTCTACAGTCTGCGGTCTTTTACATCAGGCTGTTTTTGCATGGTGTCGTGGTTCTGAAACCCGGCTGTGCTGCTGCGTGCATGCGTGGTCAGTGTGTGAATGTGTGGCCAGTATGTGAATACGAGGTCAGTGCATGAATGCGTGGTCAGTGCGTGAATGCGTGGCCAGGGCGTGAATGCGTGGCCAGTGCGTGAATGCGTGGTCAGTGCGTGAACGTGTGGTCAGTGCGTGAATGTGTGGCCAGTGTGTGAACGTGTGGCCAGTGCGTGAATGCGTGGTCAGTGCGTGGACGTGTGGTCAGTGCGTGCATGCATGGTCAGTGCGTGAATGCGTGGTCAGTGCGTGAATGCGAGGTCAGTGCGTGAACATGTGGTCAGTGCATGCATGCGTGGTCAGTGTGTGAATGCGTGGCCAGTGGGTGAATGCGAGGTCAGTGCGTGCATGGGTGGTCAGTGCGTGAATGCGTGGCCAGTGCGTGAACGCGTGTTCAGTGTGTGAAAGCGCGGTTAGTGCTCTGACGTGGGGGGCAGTGCCCTGCGGAGTGGCTCCCTCTTTCACTTTGCTCATCCATTTCCCTGTTGATGGATATTTGGATTGTGCTTTGTTTATGGTGATTATGAGTCAGGCCGCCATGAGCATCACCGTACGTGTCTCTTTGGGAATGTGTAGCTTATTTATCTTGGGTAAATGCCTAGAGATCACTGGACGTTGTGGATAGTTTCTCTATGAGAAACTGCCAAGCTGTTCCCCAACATGACTGTAATATTATTGTTGCTGTTGTTTAGCTGCTAAGTTTTGTCTAACTCTTTTGCTAACCCGTGGATTAGAGATCCAACCCGACCCTCTTGACTCTCCTTCTTCACAGGCAGATTCTTTACCACTGGGCTGCCTGGGAAGCCTATTTAGTCCTCTATTACCGCTCTTCATTTAAAAAATTATTTTCGCTATCCTAGGTTTTTTGCATTTCCATATGAATTTTAAAATTGGCTTATTTGTTTATATGGGATTCCCTGGTGGCTCAGACGGTAAAAGCATCTGCCCGCAATGTCGGAAATCCGGGTTCAATCCCTGGGTCGGGAAAATCCCCTGGAGAAGGAAATGGCAACCCACTCCAGTATCCTTGCCTGGGAAATCCCAAGGACAGAGGAACCTGGTGGGCTACAGTCCATGGGGTCACAAAGAGTCGGACACGACTGAGCGACTTCAGTTCACTATTCGTTTATATAAAAGCACCTGCAATAAGTGTGATTGGGAATATAATGAATGTATATATCAGCTGGCCAATAACTGACATCTCAACAACAGCAGGTCTTTCAGTCCAAGAGCGTGACACACAGTTCTGGTCATCTGGTCCTTTTCCTGTTCAGTCACTCGGTCCTGCCTTACTCTCTTATGACCCCTTGGACTTATCCTGCCAGACTCCTCTGTCCATGGGATTTCCCAGGCCAAAATACTGGAGTGGGTTGCCACTTCCTCCTTTTATAGGGGATCTTCCAGACACAGGGATCAAACCCATGTCTCCTGTGCTGGCTGCATTGGCAGTTGGATTCTTTACCACTATGCCAACTGGTAAACCCTATTTAGGCCTTCTTTAATTTATCTTAGCAATGTTTTATTCTTAAATTTATTCCAAAGTATTTAATAATTTGGATTATATTTTAAGTAGAGATTTCACTTTCCATCTCTTCATTACTAGTGTCTAGAAATCTAAATGACTTTTGTACATTGATGTTGAATCTTTATAAACTCAATTATTACTTCTGGTGGCTATTTTTTGTAGTCCCCCTAGGATTTTCTGCCATGTTGTCTAACAATAAATAGGGTTTTACTTCTTCCTTTCCAATTCATACACATTTTGTTTTTTTTATATTAGAAAGGCAGGAACCTCCAGTGTGATGTTGGCTAGGAGAGGCAAAAGCGGACATCCTTGCCTTGTTCTTAATGTTGAGAATTAAGGTCTAATCTTTCAATATTTCAGTATGTTGTTGGCTAAGAGTAAGGGCAGGAGGAGAAGAGGCGACAAAGGATGAGATGGTTGGATGGCAGCATTGACTCAATGGACATGAGTCTGAGCAAATCCCTGGAGATAATAAAGGACAGAGAAATCTGGTGTGCTGCAGTTCATGGGGTTGCAAAGAGTCAGACATGACTGAGTGACTGAGCAACAACAAGCAGGTCTAACACAGGTGCCTTTTCATCAGGTTGAAAGGGTTTTCTCGAAAGCTTGTTGAGAGTTTTTAAATGTTTCACTGCGTCTTTTTGAGAGGTTAGTTTTTTTTTTCATCTTTAGCCTGCTAATATATTGACTTGCATCAATTGCTTTTGTATTATTGGGATGAACCCCACTTCATTTACACATTGTTAGATTCAGTTTTCAAAGATTTTAAAGGATTTTGGCACTCATATACATGAGATACATATGTACATAGTCCATTTTCTTTTTAAAAATAGTGTCTTTTTTAGTTCTGCTAACTGAATAATGCTGCTTTTCTAAAATGTCTTGGAATGTATCATCTTGTTTTACTTTTTTTTTTTAAAGAATGTATAGAATTCACCAATGAAGCCATCTGGCATGGAGTTTTCCTTGTGGAAAGATTTTTAAACTATGGGTTCAACTCTTTAATAGATATAGGACTATTCAGGTTACCACTTTCTTCTAGAGTAATGCCTGTTTGTGTCTTTCAAGGAACCTGTCCATTTTGTCAGACTGGTCAAATTTAACAGCATAATATTATTTGGAACCCTTCCTTATTATACATTTATTTGGTTAGGAACTGCAGCGATGCCACCTGTTTATTCCTGCAGATATTGTGAATTTTATTTTTCTGGTTGCTGGAGTTTATTTTATCATATTCCTTTAAATAGAGTTGGATTTTTGTTCTGAAAGTGAAAGGTGCTCAGTCGTGTCTGGCTCTTTGTGACCCCATGGACTGTGCAGTCCATGGAATTCTCCAGGCCAGAATACTGGCCTGGGTAGCCACTCTCTTCCTCAGGGGATCTTCCCACCCCAGGGACTGAACCCAGGGCTCTCGCATTGCAGGAGGATTCTTTACCTACTGAGCCACCAGGGAAGCCCATTTTTGTTCTGAAATACTATTAAGTTTCTTGGAATCACTTGAATCCTTTTGAGACTTACAGTATTGTTTAGTCAGAACCAGAGCATCACTTTCTCCTTGGAAGGAAAGCTATGACAAACCTAGATAGTGTATTAAAAAGCAGAGGCATCACTTTTCTGACAAAGGTCCATCTAGTCAAAGCTGTGGTTTTCCCAGTAATGTACGGATGTGAGAGTTGGACCATAAAGAAGGCTGGGCGCTGAAGAATAGACGCTTTCAAACTGTGGTGCTGGAGAAAATTCTTGAGTCCTTTGGACAGCAAGGAGATCAAACTACTCCATCCTAAAGGAGATCAGTCCTGAATATACCTTGGAAGGACTGATGCTGAAACTGAAGCTCCAATACTTTGTCGACCTGATGCAAACAGCTGACTCATTGGAAATGACCCTGATGCTGGGAAAGATTGAAGGCAGGAGGAGAAGGGGACAGCAGAAGGATGAGATGGTTAGATAGCATCACTGACTTAATGAACACGAATTTGAGCAAACCAATTTTTTCCCATATATTTTGCTGGGGCAGAGGTCCTTATTATTGACTTTCTCTATTAAATGGAAGAAATACATGCTCTTTGGGCCTGTAGGCTTATGGGTGATTATTTATTTATTTTCAATATTTATTTGTTTATTCAGCAGCGCTGGGTCTTGCAACACGCAGGATCTTTGGTCTTCATGGCAGTGTGCAGGACCTTCAGCCGCAACACGTGGGACCTCGCTCCCTGACCAGGGTCGGACCTGGGCCTCTGCATCGGGAGCATGGAGTCTTAGCCGTTCGACCACCAGGTAAGTCCCAGTGATCATTTCCTTTTATCACTAGTGAGTAAGCAGAGACCATTCTTGGAACCCTGGACTGGAAGCAAAAATTTCTCCAGCTTTCTAACTGGTGGCCATATCCTGCCATGTTTGAAGACAGGCCTTCTTTAGAAAGGGCTTCCCGGGTGGCGCTAGTGGTTAGGAACCCGCCTGCCAGTGCAGTTATACATAAGAGACCCGGGTTTGATTCCTGGGTTGGGAAGATCCCCTGGAGGGCATGGCACCCCACTGCAGTATTATTGCCTGGAAAATCCCATGGACAGAGGAGCCTGGCAGGCTGAAGCCCTTAGGGTCACACAGAGTTGGGAACAACTGAAGCAACTTAGCACGTGCACACTGCTTTAGAAATTAGAGGGGGGAAAGAAATTAGGATATTTTGCTTTCTGGACTTTTAAAAAGGTCCTTTTAGTAAACCCTCCACTATTCTCTACTCAGCCCATTCTCCTGTTTAGAATCGCCCCTCTGCGCTTGGTGGTTGTCGGGCCGCTCTTCGTATCCTGGCCCATAACGTAGCACACAGCACTGTGCTACCACCTGCCTTTGCCTTCCCTGGAGAGCGGCAGCTCCACGCATGCCTTACTTCTAGCTTGTTTTCTCTTTTCACATTAATCTTCTTAAAGGTTTTCTTACAGGCATTGTTACATTAATAACTGCGCTTCCCAGGTGGCTCAGTGGTAAAGAATCTGCCTGCCTCCCAATGCAGGAGGCGCAGGGGATGTGCGTTCGATCCCTGGGTCCGGTGGAGCCCCTGGAGGAGGAAATTACAACCCCCCCCCCAGTGCTCTTGCCTGGGAAATCGGTGGACAGAGGAGCCGGGTGCACTGCAGTCCGGAGGGTCTCAGAGAGTCGCCACGGCTGAGTGACTGAGCACGCTGCACACACATCGTCACAGCACCTGCACGAGCATCTCCTGTGCTCTGAGTCACGTGGTGAGCCCCAAGGACAAAAACGAATAGGATAAAAATTAAGCAACACATAGAAAGGGATAAATGCAATGACCGAGCTGCGCTCAGGGCGCTTTGAGACGACGCAGAAGGGATGTCTGTGCCCGTTCCACTCCGGGCTAAGGGAAATCAAGGGAGGCTTCTTAGAATAAGGTCACCTGGAGTTCCTTGGAGACGAATAGAAGTTTGTCAGACAATGAAGCGGGAACTTCGTGTATATGGTTCATTATCCACCCTCGGGAAATGCTTACTGAATTGTGCTTGACTCTGGTATAATTGTATACTTGGACTCCTTTCCTCGATAATGGCAACCCTCAAAGCTCCTGGGGCTATTTTTCAGCTTTGTTTTGTTTTGTAGTCCTGAGGCTGAAAAATATATTAGCAGAAGGGGCCCAAGATTTGTTTTGGTGAGTCTGAGAATTCAGCTCAGTGATGTCAGAAAGAGTGGTGAAGAGCAGAGACGCATCTGTCGGAGCTTGCTGGGGTGAAGTATCATCCCAAACACTTGCATAGACAGGGACTCCTCCTATTACCCAGGATCCAGCTCTTTTCAAATCTTTGCACTTTATTGGAACACATGCCCAAGCTCACTGTCTATTAATATTACTGCTTAATTATAAGCTTACTGCTGGGAGTTTTGGTCATATAATCAACCTGTCTCAAGTCAAGACTGTGCATGTATTAAAGGGTCTAATTTAGAAGGATGAAAGAGACCTTTCTTAGCTGTCAAAAACATGTGATGAAATGAAGAAATTCTATAGTGACATTCTAGTAAATGTTGTATTTAAAAAATAATTCAAATCAATCTTACTTTAAGAAAATCTATAAAATCTTTCAACTTAAGATTTTCTAACATTGTTTCAGTATGTTAGATTCACATTAAAGATGTGAATAGCATAGGAGAATTTTAATGTAGATGAATATTTCCAGATCTCATTTTTATTTAATATATGGGAATGAAATGCTTTCAATTAGCACTTGGATCCTTCTTAAAAAGTATTATTTAGAACAAATGGAGTTCAGAGACCTTTTAAAAGAAGAAAGACTGAATCTTTTTCACGGATTCAGAAGCATAGAAATGGTGAGCTCTGAGGGCCTCTGTCTTTCTGTGATGCAATTGAATTGACTGAGAATTTGATGAGGTTGGGATGACCCCAGGCGACCTCTGTCAGAACGAAACCAGAAGATTAAAGGGGTCTGCAATCAGAGATATTTAATAATGTTTGACTAAAAGTATTCATGAGATAAAGCAAGGCGTACAAAGGTCTTCCAATGTCTCTAAACGATTAAAGAACAAATTTTAAGTCCAACGCAAAATGAGCGACCACAGCAATAACAGCAGTGGTTTTGTGAAGGGTTTGCCCTGGTGCCAGGCAGCGTGCTGTACATTTTGTATGCGTTGTCCCCTTTCATCCCCGTGCTGTTTTGCAGATAAAGACATTTGGAGAGGTTGAGGTGCTGAGTCCGCACGCTCTGCTGTCAGTGGAGGGCCTGGGGCCAGTCTCAGATCTGCGTTCCCCTAGTCGGCTCTTCTCTGCACCCGGCTCACATTTCACTCACCTTTTGCTTTGTGCGTATTAACACTCGTTCTCACCCCAACTGTGTGGTTGCTGCTCTTATCATTCCCATCTTTTAGATAAGAAAACCAAGCACAGAGAGCCTGAGTAACTTGCTTATGTCACACAGCTCATGCGCGGTGGGACTGGGATCAGAGCCGAGCAGTGTGGTTCCAGGGTTAGTCCACCTGACCGGACCGCCAGACCCAGGAGAGTCACGTGAGCCGTGCTCCATTCTGTGTAAGGGAAAATGACATGGTGACGTGGCCCCTGGAGGAGCCGGCAGGGAGGGCTTCCCTGGTGCTCAGTGGTGAAGAATCTGCCTGCAAGTGTAGGGGACATGGGTTCGATCCCTGGTTTGGGAAGATTCCATGTGCCTGGGAGCAACGAAGCCCGTGTGCCACAGCTCCTGGGTCTGCTTGCTCGAGAGCCCACGAGAGAAAAGGCCAGGCAGCCATGGAGACCCAGCACAGCCAAATCAAAACAATAACATTGTACACACAGATAAAAAAACTAGCAGGGAATTTCACTCAGTGGCAGGTAACAACCTGCAGATAGCAGTGAGCTTAAACAAAATAGATGGTTACTGCTGGGTGGTAGTTTTGCGTGGATCTTCCTCATTTCTGCTTGCTTTGTGAGCAGCTTTTGTTCCAGAAGATCTCCTGCAGGATATTTGTTGCAAACAGCTTTGGAAGGTAGAGAGAGTGTTTCCCCCTGGGGCAGAGGGAAGACGTGTTTGCTGCACGGGTTAATAAAGATAACATCTCTTTACAGAGTGATGTTTGGACAGGTTTGCTCACAGCCAGTTATAAAAAAGTCGGGTATCCCAAGTTCAGGGTTCCTCAGCTGTGATGCCAAGCTACTGCGAGCACAGAATCCATCCTTGGCACCGCTAGGGCACCGGGCGCTGGGGGCTGGGGGGACAGAGGAGACTGACGGCCCGTAAAGCTAGGGCTGCGGGCTGTGCTGGGAGTAGGAGGGTCTCAGTCCTTCTCTCAGAATCCTTGAAGCTGTGGCCAGCCAGCTGGCTGCCTTGTGAGGAGGGTGAAACACGGACCCTTCCCAGTTCTTGGCAGCTTACCCCGCTCACATGCAGAAGAGGGCCGGAGGTAGGCACCTGAGGCTGCGGCGCAGATGCAGGAAGCTGGCCAGCACCATGCGCCTTTAGCGTTTGGCTCCAACATCTTCCACGAGCTCCTCAGGCCGTGAGGTGCCTTCTGGTGCACAGGTAGGTAGCTGAGAGAGGGGTACCAGGGCTTTCTCAGAATCTCTACAAAGCGACTTCTGCTTATGTATCAGCAGCTGCCCTGCTGCAAGGAGAGATGTGAGATGTGACCGCTTGGCTGAGCTCGACTGTGCTCAGAATATGATTGGTGTTCTGCTCCAAAGAGGAAAACTGGTGTGCGCCAGGCAGAAGCCATCCCGACTGCGGCAGTGCAGACGCTGTCCTGGGTCGCTTTGCGTGAAGATTGCCAGCACGAATAAACAGCTGAGTCCAGTGCTAAGTCCCTCTCTCCTCACTTTGAAAAATGCAAAGTGGGGCGTCTGAAGGCAAAGCTTGTTATTGCATGCACATCCCAACTGCTAATGGAGACCCTTGTGTGCACCACGCACTTGGCTGTTGAAACCGGGCTAACAGCCAGTGGAAAGGAATCGGTAGCCCCTGGAAGCACCTTCGCACCAGTAATGACCCTTGTGAGCCATTACTCTGCCAGAGAGGCCCCCTCTCTAGGCCACCGCTTTATAAACCGAATATCAATAAAGGCTGCCAGGGGCATGTTAATTATTTCTGTGGATGGAGCCGTGGCAGTTGGTCCATGCAGGAAACAGTTCAATGAGAACATGCTTTGGTTCGGTGAGGCTGTGACAGGCAACTCCCTTTAAACCGGAAGAGCTGAGCCACCAGGCGGCTCCGGACAGGTGGTGAGCACCTGTCTGCCTGAGGGGGTCACGTGGCTCCTCTCCAGGGATCAGGCCAGAGGGTTTTATCTTTCTTTGTTTTCTCTGCTACCTGTTAGTGGCTCAGGAGATGGTTGTTGTTCTTGTTAAGAAACTTCTTTCATTTTATTTATGTTTTTTTTTTAAGTTTTAATTGGAGGATAATTGCTTTACAATGTTGTGTTGGTTTCTGATGTACATCAGCTGCAGGGCTTCTCAGGTGCCTTATGTGCCTGCTGAGTTGCTTCCATCCCGTCCGACTCTCTGCGACCCTATGGGAGGACAGTGAGTCACCACGTCCTCCTCCGGGCGATCTTCCCACCCAGGGATCTACCCGGGGTTGTCTCTTATGCCTCCTGCACAGGCAGGCAGGTTCTTTCAGTGGTGCTACTGGTAAAGAGCCCACCTGCCAGTGCAGGAGAGGAGAGAAGCAGGTTTGATCCCTGGGTTGGGAAGATCTCCTGGAGGAGGAAACGGCAACCTGCTCCAGTAGTCTTGCCTGGAGAATCCCGTGGACAGAGGAGCCTGGCCGGCTACAGTGCTTGGGGCTGCAGAGTCGGACACGACTGAGCGACTGAGCACACACACGCGTCCCCTCCCTCTCCCACCTCTCTAGGTCGCCTGGTGACCTCAGCGTTGTTGCCCTCAGCATTGTTTTATGGGGGCTTTCAGGTTTACAAACACAAAAGCCTTGAGTCCGACCCTCCCTCCGTTCTTTCTCCTCCTCTCTTTGCTTCCTCCCTGCCTTTCTTCTGGACTCCTTCCTTTCTAACTGCAGAAACAATGGAAAACCAAACTCTTAATACCATCAACATTTAAGGAAATTGTTTGCCCCAACCTTCCAGGTCTGGTCCTATGGTTTGAGTCTGTTCAGTACACACTCACCTGGTGTGCACTCTGCTAGGTGTCAGCTGGACCACCGTGAATGAAACCAGTCTAATCCCAGTTATCATGGAACAAGCATGACATCTGTACTGTTTCTCTTGCATAATATTATACAAGAAGCGTTTCCATGGAGCTGTGCTGTGTCATCACTGTCATTTTTAAAGTCCTCAGAATAGGCTAGCATACTGATGTACCATCATTACCTTCAATATCACTTTGCTGTGGAACAATGAGGTTGTCTCCAGTTACCAGTAACAGGCATCTTTAATTCTATTACAGATAACAAGCATCTTTAATTCATTTATTTCAGAAATAACACAAGTGCAGATGATCCTGGAAGGATTATCTTTTTGCCTAGAGTTTTATTCTTTTGTCAACTTTTCTTAGAAAAAATTCCCTAGAGTTTAATTACTGGGCAAGATGGAAAGGTCATTTCTGTGACTTTGCAGAAGTATTAATAGTCAAGCATGACTATGTGCAGACCCCAGAGGTACTTTTTATTGTTGTTCAGTTACTGAGCTGTATCCGACTTTTTGTGATCCCACTGATTACAGCATTCCAGGCTCCCCTGTCCTTTACTACCTCCCGGAGCTTGCTCAAATTCATGTCAATTGAGTCGGCGATGCCATGCAGCCATCTCATCCTCTGTCGTCCCCTTCTCCTCATGCCCTCAATCCTTCCCAGCATCAGGGTCTTTTCCAGTGAGTCGGCTCTTGGCATCAGGTGGTCAAAGTATTGGAGTTTCAGCTTCAGCATCAGTCCTTCCAATGAATATTCAGTGTTGATTTCCTTTAGGATTGACTGGTTTGATCTCCTTGCAGACCAAGGGATTCTCAAGAGTCTTCTCCAACACCACAATTTGAAAGCATCAGTTCTTCAACGCTCAGTCTTCTTCACGGTGCAACCCTCTCTCTGTACCTGACTACTGAAAAAAACCACAGCTTTGACTATATGGACCTTTGCTGGCAAAGTTTTGTCCCTCCAGTATTCTTGCCTGAAGAAGCCTGTGGACAGAGGAGCCTGGCAGGCTATAGTTCATTGGGGAAATGCAGTACTTGGATGCAATCTCAAAAACGACAGAATGATCTCTGTTCGTTTCCAAGGCAAACCATTCAATATCACAGTAATCCAAGCCTATGCCCCAACCAGTAATGCTGAAGAAGCTGAAGTTGAATGGTTCTATGAAGACCTACAAGACCTTTTAGAACTAACACCCAAAAAAGTTGTCCTTTTCATTATAGGGGACTGGAATGCAAAAGTAGGAAGTCAAGAAACACCTGGAGTAACAGGCAAATTTAGCCTTGGAATGCAGAATGAAGCAGGGCAAAGACTAATAGAGTTTTGCCAAGAAAATGCACTGGTCATAGCAAATACCCTCTTCCAAAAACACAAGAGAAGACTCTCCACATGGACATCACCAGATGGTCAACACTGAAATCAGATTGATTATATTCTCTGCAGCAAAAGATGGAGAAGCTCTATACAGTCAACAAAAACAAGACCAGGAGCTGACTGTGGCTCAGATCAGTTCAGTTCAATTCAGTCGCTCAGTCGTGTCTGACTCTTTGACACCCCATGAATCGCAGTACGCCAGGCCTCCCTGTCCATCACCAACTCCCAGAGTTCACTCAGACTCATGTCCATCGAGTCAGTGATGCCATCCAGCCATCTCATCCTCTGTCGTCCCCTTCTCCTCCTGCCCCTAATCCCTCCCAGCTTCAGAGTCTTTTCCAATGAGTCAACTCTTCACATGAGGTGGCCAAAGTACTGGAGTTTCAGCTTTAGCATCAGTCCTTCCAAAGAAATCCCAGGACTGATCTCCTTCAGAATGGACTGGTTGGATCTCCTTGCAGTCCAAGGGACTCTCAAGAGTCTTCTCCAACACCACAGTTCAAAAGCATCAATTCTTCGCCACTCAGCCTTCTTCACAGTCCAACTATCACATCCATACATGACCACAGGAAAAACCATAGCCTTGTCTAGACGGACCTTAGTCGGCAAAGTAATATCTCTGCTTTTGAATATGCTATCTAGGTTGCTCATAACTTTTCTTCCAAGGAGTAAGCATCTTTTAAATTCATGGCTGCAGTTACCATCTGCAGGGATTTTGGAGCCCCCAAAAATAAAGTCTGACACTGTTTCTACTGTTTCCCCATCTATTTCCCATAAAGTGACAGGACCGGATGCCATGATCTTAATTTTATGAATGTTAAGCTTTAAGCCAACTTTTTCACTCTCCTCTTTCACTCTCATCAAGAAACTTTTTAGTTCCTCTTCACTTTCTGCCATAAGGGTGGTGTTATCTGCATATCTGAGGTTACTGATATTTCTCCCGGCAATCTTGATTCCAGCTTGTGTTTGTTCCAGTCCAGCGTTTCTCATGAGGTACTCTGCATATAAGTTAAATAAGCACGGTGACAATATATAGCCTTGATGCACTCCTTTTTCTATTTGGAACCAGTCTGTTGTTCCATGTCCAGTTCTAGCTGTTGCTTCCTGACCTGCATACAGATTCCTCAAGAGGCAGGTCAGGTGGTCTGGTACTCCCAGATCTCTCAGAATTTTCCACAGTTTATTGTGATCCACACAGTCAAAGGCTTTGGCATAGTCAATAAAGCAGAAATAGATGTTTTTCTGGAACTCTCTTGCTTTTTCCATGATCCAGCAGACGTTGGCAATTTGATCTCTGGTTCCTCTGCCTTTTCTAAAACCAGCTTGAACATCAGGAAGTTCACGGTTCACATATTGTTGAAGCCTGGCTTGGAGAATTTTGAGCATTATTTTACTAGCATGTGAGATGAGTGCAATTGTGCGGTAGTTTGAGCATTCTTTGGCATTGCCTTTCTTTGGGATTGGAAAGAAAACTGACCTTTTCCAGTCCTGTGGCCACTGCTGAGTTTTCCAAATTTGCTGGCATATTGAGTGCAGCACTTTCACAGCATCATCTTCCAGGATTTGAAATAGCTCTACTGGAATTCCATCACCTCCACTAGCTTTGTTCATAGTGATGCTTCCTAAGGCCCACTTGACTTCACATTCCAGGATGCCTGGCTCATGAACTCCTTATTACCAAATTCAGACTGAAATCAAAAAAGAAGGGAAAACTGCTAGACCATTCAGGTATGACCTAAATCAAATCCCTTATGATTATACAATGGAAGTGAGAAATAGATTTAAGGGCCTAGATCTGATAGATAGAGTGCCTGATGAACTATGGAAGGAGGTTCATGACATTGTACAGGAGACAGGGATCAAGACCATCCCCATGGAAAGGAAATGCAAAAAAGCAAAATGGCTGTCTCGGGAGGCCGTACAAATAGCTGTGAAAAGAAGAGAAGCGAAAAGCCAAGGAGAAAAGGAAAGATATAAGCATCTGAATGCAGAGTTCCAAAGAATAGCAAGAAGAGATAAGAAAGCCTTCTTCAGCGATCAATGCAAAGAAATAGAGGAAAAGAACAGAATGGGAAAGACTAGAGATCTCTTCAGGAAAATTAGAGATACCAAGGGAACATTTCATGCAAAGATGGGCTCGATAAAGGACAGAAATGGTATGGAACTAACAGAAGCAGAAGGTATTAAGAAGAGATGGCAAGAATACACAGAAGAACTGTACAAAAAAGATCTTCACCACCTGGATAATCATGATGGTGTGATCACTCATCTAGAGCCAGAGTTCCTGGAATGTGAAGTCAAGTGGGCCTTAGAAAGCATCACTACAAACAAAGCTAGTGGAGGTGATGGAATTCCAGTAGAGCTATTTCAAATCCTGAAAGATGATGCTGTGAAAGTGCTGCACTCAATATGCCAACAAATTTGGAAAGCTCAGCAGTGGCCACAGGACTGGAAAAGGTCAGTTTTCATTCCAATCCCAAAGAAAGGCAATGCCAAAAATGCTAAAACTACCACACAATTGCACTCATCTCACATGCTAGTAAAGTAATGCTCAAAATTCTCCAAGCCAGGCTTCAGCAATACGTGAACCGTGAACTTCCTGATGTTCAAGCTGGTTTTAGAAAAGGCAGAGGAACCAGAGATCAAATTGCCAACATCTGCTGGATCATGGAAAAAGCAAGAGAGTTCCAGAAAAACATCTATTTCTGCTTTATTGACTATGCCAAAGCCTTTGACTGTGTGGATCACAATAAACTGTGGAAAATTCTGAGAGAGATGGGAATACCAGACCACCTGACCTCTGTATGCAAGCCAGGAAGCAACAGTTAGAACTGGACATGCAACAACAGACTGGTTCCAAATAGGAAAAGGAGTGCATCAAGGCTGTATATTGTCACCCTGCTTATTTAACTTCTATGCAGAGTACCTCATGAAAAACGCTGGACTGGAAGAAGCACAAGCTGGAATCAAGATTGCCGGGAGAAATATCAGTAACCTCAGATATGCAGATGACACCACCCTTATGGCAGAAAGTGAAGAGAAACTAAAAAGTCTCTTGATGAAAGTGAAAGAGGAGAGTGAAAAAGTTGGCTTAAAGCTCAACATTCAGAAAATGAAGATCATGGCATCCGGTCCCATCACTTCATGGGAAATAGATGGGGAAACAGTAGAAACAGTGTCAGACTTTATTTTGGGGGGCTCCAAAATCGCTGCAGATGGTGATTGCAGCCATGAAATTAAAGGATTCTTACTCCTTGGAAGAAAAGTTATGAGCAACCTAGATAGCATATTCAAAAGCAGAGATATTACTTTGCTGACTAAGATCCGTCTAGTCAAGGCTATGGTTTTTCCTCTGGTCATGTATGGATGCGAAAGTTGGACTGTGAAGAGGGCTGAGTGCCGAAGAATTGATGCTTTTGAACTGTGGTGTTGGAGAAGACTCTTGAGAGTCCCTTGGACTGCAAGGAGATCCAACCAGTCCATTCTGAAGGAGATCAGTCCTGGGATTTCTTTGGAAGGACTGATGCTGAAGCTGAAACTCCAGTACTTTGGCCACCTCATGTGAAGAGTTGACTCATTGGAAAAGACTGTGATGCTGGGAGGGATTGGGGGCAGGAGGAGAAGGGGACGACAGAGGATGAGATGGCTGGATGGCATCACTGACTCGATGGACATGAGTCTGAGTGAACTCCGGGAGTTGGTGATGGACAGGGAGGCCTGGCGTGCTGCAATTCATGGGGTCACAAAGAGTCGGACATGACTGAGCGACTGAACTGAACCGAACTGAAGGTGACTTGGCACCCAGCACGCTGACTTGTACATTCAGTATTGGCTACATAATTCGGGAGGAAGGGGTATCTAGGGCCAAATGAAAATGTAGAGCCCCAGGTTCAAAAATGATTGAAGATGGCGACAGCTAAGCAGTACACTGAGGTCAGGCCTATTCCATGTATTCCAGGCGGGGGGCCCTCTGAGCCCAGAGTCGTGGGTGGCAGTGGGTCACGTGCCCGTGAAGCCAGCTCTGCTTCTACATGAAGGGCTTTCATTCACTGGATCATCCACTCGACAGTGCTTCCTGCAAACGTTCATAATCAGTGTGGAGTGAAGGGAAGTCGCTCAGGCGTGTCCGACTCTTTGCGACCCCATGGACTGTAGCCTACTGGTCTCCTCTGTCCATGGGATTGTCCAGGCAAGAATACTGGAGTGGGTTGCCATTTCCTTCTCCAGGGGAACTTCCCGACCCAGGGATCGAACCCAGGTCTCCCACATTGTAGGCAGATGCTTACAGTGTTTCCTGAACACCTTCATAATCAGTGTAGAAACCCCCACACAACTAATTAAAACCTTTGAAATGCCTGGGTTTCTGCTTTCCTTTTAGGAGATCTCTTCTGAAAAACAACGCTGTGTTTTTATCTGTGGTGATGAAATGGTTGGAGGGGGGAAAATCACAATGTTATGAATTCCTGTGTTTTCTTTCAAATTAAAAAGAAATTTTGGAGTATAGTTGATTTACAATGTCGTGTTAGTTTCTGCTTTACAGCAAAGTGAACCTGTTACACATATACACATTTCGACACTTTTTTAGATTCTTTTCCCATGTAGATCATTGCACAGTGTTGACCAGGGTTCCACGGGCCACATAGCAGATCCTTATCAGCTATCCATTCTAGTTGATTAACTTTGGCTGTGCTGGGTCTTCCTTGCTGCGTCGGGCTTTCCCTGGTCGTGAAGTCTACCTGTCCCTGAACCACGGACTCTAGGCGCTCAGGCGTCAGTGGTTGCCGCAGGCAGACTCAGCAGTTGTGGCACGCGGACTTAGTTGCTCCACAGCACGTGAGATCTTCCCAGACCCGGCATCAAACGTGTGTCCCCTGCGTTGGCAGGTGGGTTCCTTGCCTCTGTGCCACCAGGGCAGTCCTCTGTTTTATAGAGAGTAGAGTGTGTGTATCAATCCTCATCTCCCGGTTTCTCTCTCCCTTCCTTTCCCCTAGTAACCATTAGATGGTTTTCTACATCTGTGACTGTTTCTGTTTTGTAGGAAATTTTTTTTTGAGTTGGGTTCTATTGCCATTGATCTTTTATTTATTTAGTTGGAGGGTAATGCTTGACGGTTTGTGTTGGTTTCTGCCATAGAACAGTGTGACTCGGTCGGAACTAGCCCTGTCTATGCAGACATGTCTGCGTATCCCCTCGCTCTCGAGCCTCCCTCCTGCTCCCGTAGGTGAGCTTATTTGTACCTTTATTTTTAGGTTCCACATGTGAGTGGTATCAACCTGTGCTTTCCTGTCATTTTCCCATATTACAAAGTTTGGAAATGATTTCCAGTTTTCTCACTAAATAGTATGTTGTCAGCCTTGTAAAGGAGATAACACTTGCCAGTGTATGTTCAAGGGGAAGCACAATCACTGTAAATTTCATTAATCCTCAAGCCCTGAAGTGGGGAGGTAAGGAAATCTAGTGACAAGAGGTTAAACTGGGACACACACTCACTCTTCCTTCTCCTGATGGTCATTTCCCAGTGTGAGTTGCTACCATTTTCAAAGAACAAAGGCCTTATTTTTTTCTGCTTTTCCAGCAGCCTGACTTGTAGCATGATGTCTCAGCTACAAGGTTCAGGCTGGTGCTAATGAGGCCAAGGTCATGAGCTTGATCCCCATCTAGGGCAATTAGTTAATCTCAAAAGAAAATTCAGGTCACACCTTCCGCCCCAGGCAGTGAGGTCACAATTCTTGACACAGGGGATGCAAGGGGACATGTGGCTGAAATAACAGATTGGTCAACTTGCAGAAATAGCAGACGTGTAGCTTATGTGCTGACCTTTTGTTCCCCAGCCTTTGGCAAACCTCACTAATTGACTAGACTGTCGTTTTTTTTTTTTTTTCCACTGAGCTCAGAGCGAACCTCAGAATTCTTCTCCACACAGTGATCTAGACTGGGGATCAGCAAGTTAGAGCCTATGGGGCTAAATCTGGCCCACTGCATATTTTTATAAATAAAGTTTTATTAGAACACAGCCCCATTCACTAGTTTATTTTTTTATTTTTTAAACTTTTGGGCTGTGGGAATCTTAGTTCCCTGACCAGGGATTGAAACTGTACCCTCTGCACTGGGCGTGTGGAGTCTTAACCGCTGGAGTTGAATAGTCGTGACAGAGACTGCGTTGCTTACTCACAAAGCTGAAAATATGCGTTATCTAGCCTTTCCCAGGACAAGTTTGCTGGCCCTTACTCTAGGCGGTCACTGAATCAAGAAGCGTTGGCATGTATCTGCTCTTTATCCCTGAATTTGGAAATGGTCGTTCACATTGGACGGCTTGCTTAGTGGCTCAGCAGGGAAAGAATCCGCCTGCCGATGCAGGAGACACAGGAGACGGAGACGAGGGTTGGATCCCTGGGTGGAGAAGCTCCCCTGGAAGAGGAAATGGCAGCCCACTCCAGTATTCTTGCCTGAGAAATCCCATGGACAGAGGAGCCTGGCGGGCTGCAGTCCATGAGGTCACAGGGAGCGGACATGCCTGACTAAGCATGCGTGTATCCACAGTATGAAATGACCATTTTATAGCGAAGGGTTGTATCTCTCAGGCAGGAACTTCCTCAATTTACTTCTTATTCATTTAGAAATATATTCTACTGTATATTCTTTGTTTAATTTATTTTTAGCAGCGAGAGTGATAGGAGAAGCTGGGAAACTTTAGATCAGTACTTTAAGGGCCACGATTTCTAAAAGAAATGAAAGCTCTTTGAAGTTTTACTGTGAGTTTGACTAACGGTAAACTTTCTAATATTTAATTAAGAAAAGGGAATGTCTATTGACAAAAATATAAAAGCGTGTGTCCTACTGAAGAAAAACAACCTTCTTATTTTGTGCATCAAAAGGACAGCAACCGTTGTTTCTCAGGATTGTACCGTAGCTGTTTAACGTCCCTTTCCTGCTCCCTGTGAACCTGAGGCTCTGTGTGACTGGAGACTCCCCATTCATTTTCTTCACTAGGCCTTTCGGAAGGCTTATTTGAGATGACATTACCCGCTTACTCTCTGGTTAATGGGTAGGGTCTCACAGGCCCTGGTTTAGCAGCCCAGGACAGAGAGCAGCAATCATCTCAACATAGAATCCAGAAGCGTTTCTTTCTTCTGAAGAAAAGAGGTGCGTCTAGCAGTGTGCTCTGGATTGTGGAGTCTGTGGTTTGATTTTCAGACGGGCTGGAAGTGAATTAGGTTACAAGCAGAAAAATGGCACAGAAAAGTTGGGGGGGAGGTTGGTCAGGAAAACTGAGAAAGCTGCTTTGTCCGCCTGTGAACAGCCGTTGGCTCTGGGACTTGATGGGGTCCAGCTGCCCCCACAGCCTTTTTTGTCTGGTTTGGTTTTAATGTTTAGTATGTATTTATAAATGTGTTTATTTACTTATAATTTTGTATATTTTTGAATGCATGATGTGTTTTTTCCTAGAAAACATTTTAAATAATAGAATATAAGCGTATGTGTTTTTTAGATTTTTTATTGGCGTCTAGTTGCTTTATGGTGGCGTGTTCGTTTCTGCTGTGCAGCAGAATGTGTCAGCTACACACACACACACACACACACACACACACACGCACACGCATCCCCTCTGTTCTGGGTTTCCTTCCCCCTCAGGGCACCGCGGAGCCTGGGTGCCGTCCCTGTGCTATACGGAGGTTCTCATCAGCTGTCTGCTTTATGCAGAGCAGGGTATATGTGTCAGCTCCGATCCCCAATGCACCCGACCCCTTTTCCCCAGCTTGGTGTCCACACATTTAGTCTCTACGTCTGTGTCTCTACGTCTGCTGTGCAAATAGGTTCATCTGCACTGTTTGCCTAGACTCCACACATGCGCGTTAATAGACCATATTTGCTTTTCCCTTGCCCCCAGATCCTTTTTAATAAATATTTTATGTCTATGAAGAAGGCATTCTTTTTTCTTCTGTAACACTGTCCTGTGTTTCCTGAGGAAGCAGCCCCTGCTCCGCTAAGAGGAGCTCTGTCGCTTCTTCACTGGGTGGATGCAGTGAGCCAGAGCTGGGCAGCTAGGGGTGATGACACTCCTCCCGCGTGGGGACGGGCCACCAGGGAGACGGGATCCGCGCTGGCCTGTCCAACGCGTGTCACAGGGCTTGGATGGAGACACACAGGAGAGCGTGTTTTCTGTCAGCTCTAACTTGGGATGGTTGAAGTTCTGTGGCAACTGCGAACCACAGAATGAGCTTGAGGATGAAGCCAGTGCAGTGGGAGGCAGCGCTGAAAGGGAGAGCGAGTCCTGGTGACGTCACAGGCGTCCTTGGCACAGCCAGGCCCGCAGCCTCCGTGGGCTTCTTCAGTTCCGGAACAAGCTGTGTTTCCTGCTTAATCCAGTTTGGCCTGGGATTTCTGTCACTTACAATGAACAGCAATGCTAAATTCTCTAAGCAAAGATGGATGGCTCTATAAAAGTCATCACCCTAGGAAATGACTCCTCTTCACCTTAGACCTGCACTCTCTGCTGAGTTTCCAAACTATTTGTGTTAAGGTCATCAGTCTTGTGGTGTCCCTTGTCAAGAAATCACACTGAAAAAGATGTGGAAATCCAGTACAGTAATCAACACAATATAGTTTTTTAACTTGCTGGCAAGTTTCTGTGGATCATTACATTCCCCCAGTATGAAACTTCTTCATTGATATGTGGACCATGTAAAATAGCCTTGAATACAATTGCTATTTCCATGGTATCCGGATCCCTGAGGCCTCGAACAGAATTTGTGCTGGCCCCAGTAAATTTTCCGTTTCTCCCTTTGGCTTCACTCTGTAGCACCGGGTGGTCTGCTGCATTGAACTGAGTGATTTCTATACACCCGCGTGTGCGTGCGCATGCCGATGTGCAAATACTTCATTTCCCCCTTTTCCTTCTCAGGCTGGCCTGGTGGTGATCAAAAAGTGTTTTGCTACAGTTGCCAGCACCAGAGTCAGCACTGCTATTCCATTAGGTTGCTCAGGAGGGTGCCTCATTTAGAGAAGTCATTGCTGTTTGGGGTCTTGAAAAAGCCTGAGAGATAGATGATAAAGATGAATTGCTTTTGTACTCACTTGGGAAATTGTACCATGTTCCCGTACCCATAGGGCCACAGGGATGGTGGGGAGGACTATGCCTTATGGCTGCCTCCAAAGCAGTACCATTTTAGACCAGGAGTTTCCTAAGAACCACCTTGCCCCGGCTTTGTGGTGGTTCAGTGGCTAAGTCGTGGGATTCTCCAGGCAAGAGCACTGCAGTGGGTTCCCATCCCCTCCCCCAGGGGACCTCCCCAACCCAGGGGCGGAACCTGAGTCTCTCGTATTGGCAGGCGGGTTCTTTACCACTGGACCGCCCGGGAAGTTCTCCATGTCCCAGGAGAAGCCTGCACTCCTCCTCCATGTTAAGTCTCCGTATTAGGTGGTTGGAGATGGTGATCAGGAAAGATAGGGTGAATCCTCTTACAGTGCCTCTCAAACTCCTAACTCCACAGCTCTCTCCAGTCCTCTTGTCATTTCTTGGTATCTTGTGAGACCTTGTCCGTCAGCGCGGTGGCAACTTTCTAATGTTTTCATCAGCCAGATACTTGTTTTGGCAGCATTTTAGTAGACCACTCTTCCCACATGCCTTCCACATGGTCTCTGAATGACGCCTGAGGGGTGGTCACATGACCAGCTCCTGACCAATCAGCATATTTTATCCCCTTGGTCATGCGGATTGTTTTAAGCATAGATACAAGTCCCAAGTCAGCCCATTGTAATAAATCCAGCACATCTCTTGCAATCATTGGAAAGGAAATTTACATTTTGACAGCAGTATCAGTGGGCTCCCCTGGATGGCTCAGCAAGTGAAGAATCTGCCTGCCATGCAGGAGACACAGGAGACGCTGCTTTGACCCCTGGGTTGTGAAGATCCCCTGGAGGAGAAAATGGCAATCCATTCCAGTGTTCTTGCCTGAAAAATCTCATGGACAGAGAAACTTGGCAAGCTACAGCCCAAAGGGTCATGAAGAATGGGACATGCCTGAGCACGCACACGTGGGCAGAGCTGTACATGCGCAGAGCCCCTGGGGGCTGGCTTGCCACCAGCAGGAGACGCAGGAGAACTGAGCCAGTGCAAACGGAAGCCAAACCAAGAGACAGAGAGCTTAGGTCCTGCGGGAGCTTTTCGGACCCCTGGGTCTAGCTGTTCCTGAAGTCAGATCATCACCCTAGATTTCTCAGGTCAGTGAGTCAATAAATAACATTGTTTTTCCCCTTAAACTGGTCTGAATTGGATTTTTGTCACTTGTGGCAAAAAGAGCCCTGAGTTATACAAACAATCAGAGAACCAAGCTTTATTTGCTAGGGTCTCTCACCTGTGTCCGGCATCAAGAAGTCAGCAAATGAAATACTCAGGATTACATAGCAGGAACCGGAGGGAATGTGAAAAGCAATTTAACACAACAGGAGTGGAATAATTCCATGAAGATGGCTCCATTTAATAGGTAAGGGGATGCAGGCAAAGTGCTTTAAATCACTTGCTTCTAGAGCAACTGGTATTCTAAGAATAACTGTGGACCTCAGCATGCACAGATTCCTCCCAATGACGCCTTACACTCAGATCTCCACTGCAAATCTGTGGAAGTGAATGCCTCACTGATGGGGCTTTTCAATTCTTTTAGTAGTTCGAGTGATATTTTTCTGTTGGAGTTACATCTCAAATGGTCTTCAACAGCCTCCCCCAAGGGGCTGAGAGCTCCTCTAAGGTAGGGACACACCTTACTCAACTTGGCCTGCCAGCTGTATACTCAAGGCCGCTTGCTAATGATGGAGAGTGAGAGGCTGAGAGCTCTTGATGTTGATAAAGAGCTGAGTTCAGTGCCCTCCTTTGCCACAGGGGGCCATGCAGTCTTGGATAAGCCAATGGATTGGAGCTTCAGTTTCTTTCTCTGTGAGATGCAAGTGATATTAGCACAGTCTTCATTTCTGCCGGACCCTTTGCAACCCATGGACTGCAGCACACCAGGCTTCCCTTTCCTCCACTATCTCCCAGAGTTTGCTCAAATTCATGTCCACTGAGTGATGCTGTCTAACCATCTCATCCTCTGTTGCCCCTTCTCCATTTTCCTTCAGTCTTTCCCAGCATCAGGATATTTTCCAATGAGTCTGCTCTTCGCATCAGGTGGCCAAAGTATTGGAGCTTCAGCTTTAGCATCAGTCCTTCCAACGAATATTCAGGACTGATTTCTTTTAGGATTGACTGGTTGGATCTCCTTGCAGTCCAAGGGACTCTCAAGAGTCTTCTCCAATACTGCAGTTCGAAAACATCAATTCTTCAGTGTCAAGCCTTCTCTATGGTCCAATTCTCACATCTGTACATGACTACTGGAAACCATAGCTTTGACTATATGGACCTTTGTTGGCAAAGTGATATCTCTGCTTTTAATATGCTGTCTAAGTTTGTCATAGCTTTCCTTCCAAGGAGCAAGCATCTTTCCTTTTCACGGTGGCAGCACCGTCTACAGTGATTTTGGAGCTCAAGAAAATAAAACCTGTCACAGCTTCCTCTCTCCCCCTTCTATTTGCCATGAAGTCATGGTTGGTGATAAGGGTTAGTAAGATGATTTACCCCCTTTTTTAAAGATTTTTTTTTTTTTTGGTGTGTACCATTTTTAAAGTCTTTCTTGAATTTGTTGCGACGTTTCTATTTTATGTTTTGGTTCTTTGGCCGTGGTGCAAATGTGATCCTAGCTCCCTGACCAGGGATCAAATGCTGGCCCCCCACACACACACACTCACTGGCACCGCTGGACTGCCTGGGACGTCCCGCGATGATTTACTCTCTCAGTCACAGGAATGACACACGTTCAAGTTCTCAAGCTAAGTCTTGCAGGAAGATGCTCAATAAACGAACAGGAAAACCTCCTTTGATGACTTTTGGGATCCCGTCCACATCTTGACTTCACCTCTAGCATCTTTTACATTTTGTCTCCACCTTTTGAGACAATACTAACAATAATAAGCATTATTATAGGGATGGCTTCACTCAGTTGAATTCTTCCTCTTTCCCAGACACTGCAGGGCTGTCATATGGGTTCTGTCTTACCAGGCAAGCTTGACAAGTAAGGAAACAGAGTCTCAGAGAAGTTAAAGATGCCTTGAGGTCATCCAGCCAGGCAGTGGCAGAGGTGGGCATCAGTCCTATGTCTCTCTGATTTGAAAGCGGGTGACTTTTCCATGATGCAAGCTTTACACTCAAAATATAGTCCATCACCTGGGAAAGTGTTAGGAATGTAAAATTTTCGGCTCCAACCCAGACCTCCTGATTTGTTGTTGTTTAGCTGCTAAGTCAGGTCTGATTCTTCGTGACCTCAGAGACTGTAGCACGCCAGGCTCCTCTGTCCTCCAGGACCTGCCAGAGTTCATTCAGACCCATGTCCATGGAGCCGGCGACGCCATCCAGCCATCTCATCCTCTGTCGCCCCCTTCTCCTCCTGCCTTCAATCTTTCCCAGCTTCAGGGTCTTTTCCAGTGAGTTGTTTCTTCGCATCAGGTGGCCAATGTATTGTAGCTTCAGCGTCAGCGTCAGTTCTTCCAATGAATATTCAGGGTTGATCTTCTTTAGGAAGGACTGGCTTGACCCGCTTGCAGTCCAAGGGACTCTCAAGAGTCTTCTCCTGCCCTCAACTAGAGTTTGCGTTTAAACAAGTCTCCTCCCCTCTCCTCCATGGGGATTCCTATGCACAGTATCTTGTGAAGCACTTTGCTGCCTGACCTTTCTACTCTGTGCAAAAGTACCAACAAAACGTAGAGATTGTCAGCATTGCTTTCCACCATGACTCGGGAGTTTCTTGACTGTTTCCCAGTGTTTTCAAATGGCAGCAGGACTCTGCTTAAAAACGTAGATTTAATGGTTCATTCCCTGTGGCTGACACTTCTTGATCCCCCAGAAGCTTCTCTTCTAATTGTTTTCTTAAATGTTACTCTGGGGGTGCTTGTCAGTTACCATCTGGTTGATGAAGTAGATTGAAAAATATTGAAAAATGAGATTTTTGACCCATTCTGTGGCTGATACGGTTCCAACACAGAAACGTGGTTTATGGGTCAGAATTCTTGACAGGTTCAGAGTTACTTTAATAATGTGAGATTTGAGGCTATTGATTGACTTTAAATCCCCACGAATATAAAAGTTTTCTCTCTGGAAAACTCCATGCCAACTGGAAATGCTCAGATGAAGGTGGAGGGAAACCCTTGATTTATGGGAACCATTTCTCTTTCCTACTCTCCTATTATTTTTTACTGTTGGATGTTTTAAAGAGTATTTGTGGCTTCTAGGGTCCTTACACTGCACAGCCTGTCCCTCGAGGTTTTTGGCTGAAATAAGTAAAGAAGATAAATAAAGAGTCATGGTGAAGTGTTGCATCTCAGCAAGAGGCTTCTGTATGTTGAGGGCAGAGCCATGTTGGTAAGGGGGTGAGTTTTGTATCAAAGGCATGGCGCCTACTTCTGCTTCTTACCAGCTGGGCAAAATTGGACAGATGACATCTCCTGGTCTTGCCTCTGTCTCCCTAAACATAAAATGAACTGGATAACACCACCCGCCTCTTAGAGTTGATGAGATCAAAAGCGTTATGAAATCTGTGAGCACTTATACAGGCACTAAGTGAGCAGTCAGCCTCAAGGCACACCTCGTTGCCTCACTGCCTGAGCCTCTGGGGTCTGCCTGCTCAACTCTACCTGCAGTGATGCCTTCCTGCGCTGTGCCTGTACTGAGTCTCAGGGATGGAAAACTGGTGGTAGCTCCCGAACATACCAGCAGAGCAGCTAAGAACAATTTAAGTCAAGACTGTCTGGGTTCAAACCCTGTTTCCACCACTTATCAACAAGCTTTCCAGTTGCTGTGCTTGCTGCCTTCCCAGGGTTACCGCAAGGACCATCCAAAAATGCGGGTGAAGCCCGTGAACACCGTGCTACAGGTAGTGTCTACTCAGTAAAGGCCAGCTGTCACCCTTATTGCTGGTTTGTCATTAATTACATCCCTTTGTAAAACTTTGATCATAGCCAGACTCCTGCTCTCACACCCCATCAATTCTTGTTGAATACAAAGTTAAAAGAAATGCCAAAAAAAAATTACTGGCAAGGACGTAAAGATGATAAATGAAAAGCAAGGCTTAGGGGATGTATCACATTTTAATATTTTTGTGGATTAATTTTTAGTTAACTTTGGGTTGGAACACAGTGCTGATAGCAACAAAAAAAGAAACAGAAAATAATAAAGGCCCACCAATCAAGAAGAATGCAAGAGAAAATAAAGAAGGCAATGAAACGTTCCACAAGGGTGGTAATGCTGCTCATAACGCCTTCAAATTGGCATTTTCTATTATCTGCCTAAACTGTATCAACTCGTAAATGAAAAAATGTCACATACAAACACAAAACAAATGGGGGAAAGAAGCCCAGTAGCTACAAAATTAAGTCATCTGAAGCCAGTCAACAGATGTCTTAAATTCTAAAATTTTAGGAAATAGTTGAACTCAAGATGCATTGCATAATGTAACATACTGACAGGCAGCAGTAAGCGCTGTGACGAAACATAAAACAGGGCAAAGGAGTAGACGGGGGCCAGGAAAGAAGGAGTTTGGGTTGAGAGCTCGTGAATAGCCTCTCTGAAGAAATGATATTGAAGGGTAGATGCCAAGAAGTCAGTAGGGACTTCCCCTGCGGTCCAGTGATTAGGAACCGCCTTCGATGCAGGACGCAGGTTCAGTCCTTGGCCAGGAACTAAGACCCCAATGCTGCGGTGCTGCTAAGCCTGGGTGCTGCAGCTCCTGGGCCTGCGAGCCCACTGCTCCGGAGCCTCGGGCCACAGCAGAAAATCCCGCACAGCGCAAGGAAGATCCTATGAGCTTCAAGGAAGACCCAGTGCAGCCAAATAAACACATTGTCTTAGAAAGAAGTGAGTATATAAATAGCTGGGAAGACAGCGTTCTAGGCCCAAGGGAAAGCAAGTGCAAAGGTCCTGCGGTAGGCTAATGCTTCCATGTCTCTTGGACATTCTACAGGCCAGGTTCGCAGCAGCAGAGTGAGTGATGGAGTGGAAAAAGCATGAACCGTCCAGCAGGTTTTCTTGGAAGCTGGACAAGTGACTGAATTCCTCGAAGTGTCTGCTTTTTCATTAGCAAAATGGGGACAGTATCACCAGCATGATTCTCTGAGCAATCAGAGACTGTGGAGCATGCCTGATAAAGTTCCTGCAAGACAGTGGGCACCCCCAAAATTATAACAGAAAAACAAAATGCACAAGCTTTAGACTCAGCAAGTCGAGTAGGCAAACCACTCTCACCATTCAGTTCCTTTGTGCGTGTTTTGTATTTACTCTGTGCAAAGCATGTGGTCACACACCTAGGTTCATGGCAATCTTTGTCCTCAAGAAGCTCTCTCTCTAGTTGAGGTGACAGGTGGATGCTGGCTTGCCGAGCACAATCAAGTTTGGGGTCCACGTGAGGACTCCAAACTCACAGAGGCTCCTCTTTGTTTCATGGAATCCCTTTAATTTCTGGACAATCTTGCCAAAGTTACTGTTGTCATAGGAACTGAATTCAGGTCTTAATACAATTTGCGTTGATGGTTTGATGATTTGATAAGCAACATTTTTATTTTCCTATAAGCAATGTGGGTCAGGACCATCTCCTATTACTGCCTTTCCCTGGGTTTGTCGTGAAATTAGGCAGAAAAGTCAGAGAAATTGTAACACGAAACAGTGAATAAACCAAAGGACGTTTGAGAGACAACAGAGAGTGAGCAGGCAAGAGGTGCCCCGTGCAGCAACATTTAGTGTTCGTGAATTTATTTAGCATTCGTGAATTTCTCCAGCGATCGGCCGGTGCTCTTAAAAAAAAAAAAAAAAAAACAGCACATATTATTGAGGCTAAGAAATACATTCAGTTCTTTCAAATACTATTGCCTGGGAACACTCAAAGGATGAAAATGTGATTTGAAAATAAACATTCTCAGAAGGTGTCAGTGTAGGAACCCTAGAACATGACATGGTTCTCCAGTGTATCGCCACTGTGGGGATAAGTTGAGACTACAGAGCGATATGGCTGATTTTATTTTTTTTAACAGCTTATTTATTAACTTACTTACTTATTTCTGGCTGTGCTGGGTCTTCATCGCTGCCCAGGCTCTTCTCTAGTTGTGGCGACTGGGGGCCGCTCTCTAGCTGCCGTGTGTGGGCTGTTGATTGCAGTGGCTTCTCTTGCTGAGCACAGGCTCTCGGGTGAGAAGCTTCAGGAGATGCTGCATGTGGGCGCAGCAGTTGTGGCTTCTGGACACAGGTTCAGGGGTCGTGGTGCACAGGCTTAGCTGCAGTGGGATCTTCCCAGACCAGGGATCGCACCTGTGTCTCCTGCACTGGCCAGGGGATTCCTCACCACTGAGCCACCAGGGAGGCCCAGTATAGCTGATTTTAAACAAACATCTCGAGATTTGTGCGTGAAAGTAAACTGCTGTGCCTACCAGGATAATCTTTGGGAAGATGGAACATCTTCCCTTGGCCTCTCGCGTACAGTGGTGACGGCGTTTGGAGAAAGAGATGGGCTCTCGGCTCAGGGAGAATTCAACTATCACTCTGAAGTGTATTTTCTGAGAGGAAAAGGGTGTAAGTTTTCTAAATTATCAAGGATAATTTTTAAATTTCAAGAACCACTAGTTTAGAAGCTGAGCATCATCGATGGTGGAAATTTTTTCTTTGAACATGGATTTGATGTTGGGAAAGGTCCAGAAGCTGTTTAGGATCTTGTATGATGAGCTCAATGCTAGGATCTTGTATGATGAGCTCAATGCTAGGCAGGCCTCCCAAACTCCCATGTCCAATGGCACCCTGACCCTCCCAGCCTCACATGTTCCCCATCTCCATAAAGAGGAGCCCCATCCACCTGGTGGTTAAGGCTCAAAGTTGGAAGCAGGTAGACAGAGCTGTGGGGGTTGAGGCACGTGTAATCTGAAGATACTCCATCTTAAAAAGTATGCACACAGGCCTTCCTTTCGAAACTGTTACGACGAAAGGCTCACATGGTCATACTGCTAAGACCCTCTCCTCTCCGCCACCCACCATACCCTTGGGTGTCTCTCCGTAAGGACGGAGCTGAGACTTCATCTCCAGGGCTTCACCACAGTTCGATTTCACCTTTGCCTGGCTATGACTCTGAATACTGCCTCTTCCACTCCCCATCTTGAACATCCAATTCTGCTGTTTCTGTTTCACAAATATCCCCCGAAGCATGCATTTCCGTCTGCAGTTACTAGTAGGGTTCTTCTCGTCCAAACGATGATCATTTCCTGTCTGGAAATCCATGACAGGCTCCTCACTGGTCTCCTCGTGCACACGGTTGTGCTTCATTTCTCTGCAGAGCAACCTGAGTGTCTGCTGGAAAACACGGATCCGGCTTGGTCCCTCTCCAGCGTAAACCTGTAGTCATCTTCTGTGCGTTAAGAAACCACCCTCCCCTGCCGTCTAAGCAGGTGCATCCCCAACACTCACTCTCAGCAATACCATGGCAGGTTCATTATTTCTGTAGCATTTGTAACAATGTATAATTATATACTTATCTATTTTTTTGCTTGATTACTTTTTTATTGTTTGTCTCTCTATTATGTTGTAAGTGTCAAAATGTCAGGGACCATACTGTTTTATTTGAACACGTACTCAGTTGAGCATAGCTCTTCACATGTAAAAGTGAAAAAGTGCAAGTGCTAGTCACTCAGTTGTGTCTGACTATTTGCAACCCCATGGATACACCAGGCTCCTCTGTCCGTGAAAATCTCCAGGCAAGAATGCTGGGGTGGGTTGCCATTCCCTTCTCCAGGAGATCTTCCTGATCCAGACATGGAACCTGGGTCTCCTGCATCGCAGGCAGGTTCTTGCCCATCTGAGCCACGAGGGAAGCCCTTCACACATAGTGATCGTTCAGTTAAATGTGAGCTGACTAAAGAAGGGCTTCAACAAGCTGAGTGTGGCCATATTCGTAAAATCCAAGGGATGCTGACCGAAAATGAGAGGTTTTCCCAGGTAAATAGTTGAACTGAACTGGGTGAGATGTCAAGAATGATTTGACTGATGATCCCACTGGAGAGTCCCATGGTCAGAGAAGCCTGGCAGGCTACAGTCCGTGGGGTCACAAGAGGCAGACGTGACTTAGCAACTGCACCACCAGCACCGCCCACAACTCAGAGGAAGCGTGCAGCCTTCGTGTGTGGCCGCATAGAAGGAAAGAGGTCCAGCACACACGCTGGCAGGCAGGCAGCTTCCATGTGTGCTGGAGAGTCAGTTCCACACCTCATTACTTGAAGGGTTCTGAAAGGGATGTGAAGCAGGGAACCTGAGACAGAGCATGCGTGGTGGGACAGGGAAGGGTTTGTGGGGCAGGGTGAATGGGTTTTGCAATAAGAATAATATGCTGTGTTTTCAGATGCTAGTGTGGTGGACCCTGTGATAGGTGCTTTGTCTCATCGTTCCACTGACCCTGGTGAGTGAGCAGTATCATCGTCACCGTTTTATAGAGGAGGCTGCTGGGACTTATGTCATTTGAAGACCTGGTCACAGAGCTAGGAGGAGATGGAGCCAGAATTTGACCTGCAGTTCCCCATAAACACTTCACTTCTATAAAGAAATTTACATCCATTCAGTTAGAATATCTGAAGAAATAATAAGTGTGGTTTATCTTGGCTCCTTTAAGTTTTGAAAAGTTCAGGCAGATCTTCCTCCCCAGGGAGGAGAGCACATGTGGCCAATGGCCCTAATTCCTAAAGTCTGCAATTTCCCAGCTATCTTTCTGGCAGCTTATCACTAACGCAAAAGTATCATGCTCACTGAAATACTGCTGCTCTCTTACTTCCAATGCTGTTAACAAGAAAAATGGCTGCTATTTTAAGAATGTCTTATAATATTGTCAAGAATTGCCTCCTTCCTCTTCAACATACAATTTTCTCATTATATTCTTTGATTTTTCTGTTTCTTTCAGACTTTCTTTTTTCCTGCTCTTGGAGTGACATGTCATTGATGCCGATGGTAATGGAAGCATAAGCAGGTTGTGTCATTGCTTCCCCAAACAGTACAAAAGGTTAATACTATTAATAAATTCAGTATATCCAGTTATACTTCATAAACTCTGTCAGAGGATAAGGGTCATCTTAACTTAAGGTTCTCCAAGTGGCCACATCTCTGTTCATGTCATTGGTCCAAGGAATTCATGGGTTCTGAAGCATTTTGAGATTAGATTCTTAAGTAATGGCATCATGATTTGAATTCAGCTTGATTTCTCATTTGGCTATCTGAATGAAGAAACTCAAAAGGCAGCGTGAGAAAAAGACAGCAAGAGGTCCCTTTTTGTTGTGGAATGCCATTGCTGGAGTTCTCTTATCAAAAGAGAATGAATTTATTATTTTTGTTCAACTGCAGCAAGTCTCATAGGCAAGGAAGCCTCAAACTAATAGTCTGGCTTATAAGGAACGTCAGTTCAATTAACACCTGAAGAGCTTCTCTCAAGAGTCTTGTCTCTGTTTTTATTTTACTGAGGGTCATGACTGAAGACTGCATTTAAGGCTGCGGACTGTGCTAGGTATTCGCCATGACTTCTGTAGTAAGGCTGACCATCCAACCTACCCTTCACTGGTACATTCTTAATCATCTTAAGGATTGCCTTTGCTTCTTCATCAAACACTGGCTGATTATGTGAGTCTATTTCTGGGTACTCTGTTCTGTTTCATTGTGTTTCATTCCATGTGTCTGTTCTTTCACCGATAAGACACTATCTTGATCACCGTAGCTTTGTAGTAAGTCTTGAAATCGGGTAGAATGATTCTTCAAGTTTGTTTTTCATTTACGGTATTGTGTTGGTTAAACTTCTGTCTTTCTGTATAAACTTTAGAATCAGTTTTTTTTTTTTTATTATTTATAAAATCTGGCTGGGAGTTTGATTGAAATGACGTTGTCTATAGATCAGGTTGTAGCAAAACATTTTAGCAATATTGACTCTTCCAGTCCATGCGCTTGGCATGCGTCTTCATTTGTTTAGTTTCTTTGATTTATTTCATCAGAATTTCGTAATGTTTCACATGTACATCCTATTTGTATTTGGTTACATATATCCCTAGTATTTCATTTATTTTGTGTGCCATTATAAGTGGTATTGTTTTTATAATTTTAAATTTCAGTTGTTTATTGTGGATATATGAAAAAGAAATTGACCTTTGTGTATTAACCTTGTAACATGAAACCTCCTGATTCTACAATTATCCATTAGTTCCAGGAAATTTATTTTGTGTGTGTGCATCAATCCTTGCAGATATTCTCCATAGACAGACATGTAATTTATGTATAAAGATAATTTTATTTATTTCTTTTCAACATGTATACCTTTTATTTCTTTTCCTTGTCTTATTGTACTAGCTAGGACTTGTTGTATGACATTGAATAAAAGTGACAAGAGAGGCCAATTTCACTGTGTTCTCAGTTTTAAGGGGACAGGCCCAATTTTTCACCAAAAGTATGATCTTTGCTACAGATGTTTTGTAACTGTTCTTTAATTTGAATTGGGAAGTTGAGACCTCTCTTTGCCATCCTTAGTTTGCTAAGAATTTTTATCATGAATGGATGTTGGATTTTCTCACGTGCTTTGACTACATCAATATTCTATATACGACTATGTGAGCTTCCTTTTCCAGCCTGATGATGTGGCACGTTATACTGACTGATTTTCAAATGTTAAGCCAGCCTTATATAACTGTAATAAATCTTACTTAGTTGTGAGATTCTTCTCATACATTATTGAGTATGATTTACTAATACTTGTTGAGGATTTTTCATCTGTGTACATGAGAGATATTGGTCTATAGTTTTCCTTTCTTAAAATTTGTTTATCTAGCTTTTATGTTAGGTAATTCTGTTCTCATAGGATGAGGTAGAAAATGTTCGATCTGCTTATATTTTATAGGATAATTTGTGGGGACTTAATGTCATTTCTTCCTCAAATGTTTGGTAGAATTTGCCAGTGGAACCATCTGAGTCTGGTGCTTCCTTTCTTAGAATGTTATTAGTCTTCTATTCAATTAGTAAATGTAGGCTTATTCAGTTTATTCATTTCTTCTTGTGTGAGTTTTGGTCACTTGTACCTTTCAAGGGTTGGGTCTGTTTCATCTAAATTATCAAATTTGTGGGCAACTAGTCGTTCATAATAGGAAATCATGCTTTCATTCCACTTAATTCTAAGCTCATATTCAGTGTTCTTTCTAGTCGACGTGCATGCCTTTTTGTTTCTTTTGAATTTTTACTTTACTTCAACCGGTCATCTTGAAAAAGAGTATGGTACTGACGCAGTAACAGAAGATGAAGCAGCTACTCAGCAAAAATATTCAGATCCAAAGAGGCGTGCATTTGATAAAGGAAATTACCATTAATATGAAACATTATATTTGAAAACGAGTCAGCTTTTGCCCATAATCTTCTCTGAATTTGTTTTTCTCAGTTAAGATGGAGGAACTCCCCTTCATTTAGAGTATTTTTGAAAGAAAAGGCCACAGAGAAAGTATCTTGTTAATAACTTAGTTGTTCTACAAACTGTGAGTTTAGAGGAGATCAGCTCCTGTTCTGTACTGATACAGAATACTGATGACAAATGCAAATAAAGCCAAATGTAAAAGCAGGGCATTTATTTTCAAATCTTCTGGCTTTTGTTTTTGACATCTTTGCAGTTGCACTTTGAACTCTTTTCCTTCTTGCGTAACCACTTATGAAGTTCTCATTTTGGCATAAAATAACTTATGAAAGTATCTACTCATCAAGAGATGGCTTAGGCCAGAGAGAATTGGATTTGGTGAAATGTAATGTAAAGGTGTTCGTTCCTCATGTCTGAATACACTGTCATCTCCTATTCCTCCAAGTCCACCCCCACTCACATAGCTATAGAAGTTTCATACATGCATGAGAAGGTTATAAACAATATCAGTAAGAAATAACTGCATTTGTTGAGCATGTTTCAGGCATTGTGACATGCACTGTATGTTACCTCATTTAATACTTAGAACGGTATTGGGATAGGTTTTACATTACTGTCTATTTCATAAATTGAGAAAATGAAGACCAGACAGGGTGATTAAATTACTCATGGTCACGCAGCTGGTCTGTTGTTTAACAGAATGATTGTCAGTCTTCATAGCTGTGATGAGTTACAGAAACAACTCTGGGCAGTCCCCTCTGTAGCTCTGCCCGTCATGGACGTGTCTCCCTGATCTCCGCATCAGGGTTCGCTCTGTGACTTGCCTTGGGTAATAGAATGTGATGGATCTGACTAAATGCCAGTTTAAGCTTCGGCTGCAAGATAAATTAAATAATTCCAATTCAATAATTCCAAGGCAGGGCTCTTGGACCCCTGCCTCTGCCATGAGAACAAGACCATGGCTGGAAGATAAATATCCATATGGAGAAGAACGCAGTGGTTCCAGTTAAGGTCATCCCAGACCAGATGCATAGCACGGAGCCCAGCCAGGCACGCCCGCCCACCTGAAGTCCAGCTGATTTCAGAAGTATGAATGAGCAGGGAAGACAGAGACCAAGTAAACTTCCTCTCAGTTGACCCTCAGGTTCATGATCAGTAATAAGCGCTTGTTTTATGGCACTGAGACTTGGGGTGGTTTGTTATGCAGCAGCAGCTAGCTGATTTGACAGGTTCCTTAAGATAATGTTATTAATTAATGGGGAATAAAGGCAAAACAGATCTTATTTCTCAAGATAATTTGACAGATCATCACAAGTAGGTGATCCTATAATGACCATATCCTTTATTGTACTTAAAATGTTTCCCATCCCAAAATCTCACATGATTTTTAGGCAATAAATTGTCTGAATGCTGTTAGAGCCATGCTTTTGGTAAAATAAAGCCCTTAAATTGCTTGGCTTAATTTTAAGAGTTGTCTTCATTTTAATCAGACCATTAGGTTTGATATACACTTTTCAGTTTCTACTTCCTGTTGCTGCTGCTGCTGCTAGGTTGCTTCAGTCGTGTCCGACTCTGTGTGACCACATAGATGGCAGCCCACCAGGCTCCTCCATCCCTGGGATTCTCCAGGCAAGAACACTGGAGTGGGTTGCCATTTCCGTCTCTAATGCATGAAAGTGAAAAGTGAAAGTGAAGCCACTCAGTCGTATCCGAATCTTAGCGACCCCATGGACTGCAGCCCACCAGGCTCCTTCATCCATGGGATTTTCCAGGCAAGAGTACTGGAGTGGGGTGCCATTGCCTTCTCCGTTAAGCTGAAGTAAAACTAAGACTGTTTAAATGAATAATGAATGTACTTTTCACCTCTGAACTACATTCCCAAACCATGGAGGTTTGAATTCCTACTACTTTTTTCCAAATTACTTACAACCAATAGGTAGAAAATCCTAGAGACTCTCAGAGAATGTTCAGTTGTGAGGAACAGAAGCCCAATCGGATATGTTTATGGAGACATAAGTTATTCTAAAGACACAGAGGGTGCTTTTCAGAAACCAGTTTTAGGAAAGGTCCCGCAAAATAGGCTCATGTCTGTCTCTGCCTTGGCTTCTCTCTCTCCTGAGACACACACCTTTGCTGTGATCTGTTTAATTCTTCGGTCTCTCCAAACTCCCCT
The DNA here is from genome assembly GCF_014754425.2 of Oryx dammah. NCBI lineage: Eukaryota > Metazoa > Chordata > Mammalia > Artiodactyla > Bovidae > Oryx > Oryx dammah. Next base: position 145,178 of record NW_024070194.1, read on the forward strand.
CAGGCCTTTTAAGCAGACCCTGCTGTGGGTGGGGTGGTGCGTCGCCCAGACCCCCGCCTTCCAAACCAAGGCATTCTTTCTCCAGCAACGGGGCGTGTCCATGGTTGGCGGTCTCAGATGAGTTGTGCTCTGCTCCCTCCGGCTAAGGAGAGCCTCTTCGCCTGCTGTCTGCACTGTGGTTGTTTTGTTTGTCCTGTTGCCAAGAAGGTGTGAAGACTTGGCTCCCTTTTCTTAAGGAGGGAAGCCTAACGGGGATCATAACTTCAGAGTTCCCAGCAGTGAGTAGGGCCTCAAGCAGAAAAGACTGCAGGTCCAGGCTGCGTGCAGTTGCCCTGCTGCTCGGGCCACTTGACCGGACAGTCCCTATGGCTTTAGAAGCAGCTGTGGTGACCAAAGATGCCAAGTGGAGTTTGTAGCAACTTCCAGTAGTAAAATAATCACGCAAGGCCCTGGGTTTCTGGAGCACAGCCATGCTGTCTACAGCAGAGAATTACAGTTTTAAAAAGTCAATCCTGGCATGCTGCTGAGCCTGGTAGTGATGGAGTCCCTGACCATGGGACAGCAGGTGGCCCTGTGGCCAGGGCTGTTCGTGGAGATCTAGGGTCTGTCAGGCCAGCAGCGATGCACCATGAATGCACGTGGCGTGTTTGGGCTTAGGAAGGGGCAAGGCCAAAGGCGACAGGTAAACTAGGTGGCTCAGTGGTAAAGAATCCTGGAGATTGGGTTCGATCCCTGGGTCAGGAAGATCCCCTGGAGCAGGAAATGGCAACTCACTCCAGTAGTCTTGCCCATGGGCAGAGGAGCCTGGCGGGCTACAGTTCACGCGGTGGCAGAGAGTCAAACACGGCTGAGCATCTGAGCACGCGCAAGCTCCGTGAGCAGGTGGTGTAGTACCCATGTCCTCCACAGCGTTTGCACCGCTGCTTCTCCATCAGCTCACACCTGAGGCCACAAGAAGTTCTCCTATGACTAGCTGGTAAAGAGCAAAAGGAATCGGATTTCTTGCATGGATGAGTTGGCTCCTACTGGCCTGGGGAGTTCATCTTTCAGTGTCCTATCTTCTTGCCTTTTCATACTGTTCATGGGGTTCTCAAGGCAAGAATCCTGAAGTGATCTGCCATTCCCTTCTCCAGTGGACCACATTTTGTCAGAACTCTCCTCCATGACCTGTCTGTCTTGGTGGCCCTACAAGGCATGGCTCATAGTTTCATTGAGTTAGACAAGGCTGTGGTCCATGTGATCAGATTGGTTAGTTTTCTGTGATGGTGGTTTTCATTCTGTCTGCCCTCTGATGGAGAAGGATAAGAGGCTTATGGAGGCTTCCTGATGGGAGAGATTGACTGAGGGGGAAATGGTCTTGTTCTGATGGGTGGGACCATGCACAGGAAATCATTAATACAATTTTCTGTTGATGGATGGATGTGTTCCCGCCCTGTTACTTGACCTGAGGCCAAACTATGGTGAAGATAACGGCAACCTCCTTCAAAAGGTCCCATGCACACACTGCTACACTCAGTGCCCCCAGCCCTGCAGCAGGCCACCACCGACCCAGGCCTCCACCAGAACAACAGCCAGTTGTGGTTATGACTGGTGATGGAAGTAAAGTCCAATGCTGTAAAGAGCAATATTGCATAGGAACCTGGAATGTTAGATCCATGAGTCAAGGTAATTAGAAGTGGTCAAACAAGAGATGGCAAGAGTGAACACACACGTTTGAGGAATCAGTGAACTAAAATGGACTGGAATGGGTGAATTTAACTCAGATGACCATTATATCTACTACTGTGGGCAAGAATCCCTTAGAAGAAATGGAGTAGCCATCATAGTCAACAAAAGATTCTGAAATGGAGTACTTGGATGCAATCTCAAAAACGACAGAATGATCTCTGTTCATTTCTAAGGCAAACCATTCAATATCACAGAAATCCAGGAGTATGCCCTGACCAGTAATGCTGAAGAACCTGAAGTGGAACAGTTCTATGAAGACCTACAATACCTTCTAGAACTAACACCCAAAAAAGATATCCATTTCATTATAGGGGACTGGAATGCAAAAGTAGGACATTAAGAGATATCTGAAATAACAGGCAAATTTGGCCTTGGAGTAGAGAATGAAGCAGGGCAAAGGCTAATAGAGTTTTGCCAAGAGAACACACTGGTCATAGCAAACACCTTCTTCCGACAACACAAGAGAAGACTCTATACATGGACATCACCAGATGGTCAATACTGAAATCAGATTGATTATATTCTTTGCAGCCAAAGATGGAGAAGCTCTATACAGTCAGCAAAAACAAGACAGAGCTGTGTTTCAAATCATGAACTCCTTATTGCCAAATTCAGATGTAAATTGAAGAAAGTAGGGAAAACCACTAGATCATTCAGATATGACCTAAATCAAATCCCTTACGACTATACAATGGAAGTGAGAAATAGATTCAAGGGACTAGATCTAATGGACAGAGTGCCTGAACAACTGTGGTCGGAGCTTCGTGACCTTGTACAGGAGGCAGGGATCAAACCATCCCCAAGAGAAAGAAATGCAAAAAGGCAAACTGGCTGTCTGAGGAGGGCTTACAAATAGCTGTCAAAAGAAGAGAAGCAAAAGGCAAAGGAGAAAAGGAAAGATATACACATTTGAATGCAGAATTCCAAATAGCAAGGAGAGATAAGAAGACTTCCTCAGAGATCAGTGCAAAGAAATAGAATGGGAAAGTCTCTAGATCTCTTCAAGAAAATTAGGGACACCAAGGGAATATTTCATGCAAAGATGGGCACAATAAAGGACAGAAATGCTATGGACCTAACAGAAGCAGAAGATATTAAGAAGAGGTGGCAAGAATACACAGAAGAACTGTACAAAAGATCTTCACAACCCAGGTAATCATGGTGATGTAATCCCTCACCTAGAGCCAGACATCCTAGAATTTGAAGTCAAGTGGGCCTTAGGAAGCATCACTGTTCCAGTTGAGCTATTTCAAATCCTAAAAGATGATGCTGTGAAAGTGCTGCACTCAAGATGCCAGCAAATTTGGAAAACTCAGCAGTGGCCACAGGACTGGAAAAGGTCAGTTTTCATTCCAGTCCCAAAGAAAGGCAATGCCAAAGAATGCTCAAACTACCACACAATAGCACTCATCTCACATGCTAGTAAAGTAATGCTCAAAATTCTCCAAGCCAGGCTCCAACAGTACTTGAGCCATGAACTTCCAGATGTTCAAGTTGGATTTAGAAAAGGCAGAGGAACCAGATATCAAATTGCCAACATCCACTGGATCATGGAAAAAGCAAGAGAATTCCAGAAAAACATCTATTTCTGCTTTATTGACTTTGTCAAAGCCTTTGACTGTGTGGATCACAATAAACTGTGGAAAATTCTTCAAGAGATGGGAATATCAGACCACCTGACCTACCTCCTGAGAAATCTGTATGCAGGTCAAGAAGCAACAGTTAGAACTGAACATGAAACAACAGACTGGTTCCAAATTGGGAAAGGAGTATGTCAAGGCTGTATATTGTCACCCTGCTTATTTAACTTCTATGCAGGGTACATCATGAGAATTGCCAGACTAGATGAAGCACAAACTGGAATCAAGATTGCTGGGAGAAATATCAATAACCTCAGATATGCAGATGACAGTACCCTTATGGCAGAAAGCAAAGAAAAACTAAAGAGCCTCTTGATGAAAGTGAAAGAGGAGAGAGAAAAAAAATGGCTTAAAGCTCAACATTCAGAAAACTAAGAACATGGCATCCGGTCCCATCACTTTGTGGCAAATAGATGGGGAAACAGTGGAAACAGTCTGAGACATTTTTTTCCTTTTTTGCTCCAAAATCATTACAGATGGTGACTTCAGCCATGAAATTAGAAGACTCTGGAGAGTCCCTTGGACTGCAAGGAGATCCAACCAGTCCATCCTCAAGGAAATCAGTCCTGAATATTCATTGGAAGGACTGATGCTGAAGCTAAAACTCCAGTACTTTTGGCCACCTGATGTGAAGAGCTGACTCATTGGAAAAGACTCTGATGCTGGGAAAGAATGAAGGCGGGAAAAGAAGGGGATGACAGAGGATGAGATGGTTGGATGGCATCACCGACTCAATGGACATGAGTTTGAGTAAACTGTGGGAGTTGGTGATGGACAGGGAGACCTGGCATGCTGCAGTCCATGGGGTCACAAAGAGTCAGACATGACTGAGTGACTGAGCTGAACTGAACTGAGTTGACTCAGCACGTGGGAGTAAGCCTTGGCACACTTGGAATGTCCCAGAAAATGGAGGTGAAGAGAAATCCTCCCAATGACAGAGCTTTGGACAGTGAACCCACATTTACACTATGCAGAAAGAGATGGGCCCTAAGAATAGAGCGTGGCCTCTTGGATAGTGAGTAATGGCTTCAATGATTGGTTAGGAGACTGGAGGGAGAAAGATAAGAAGAATAGGGTCAACATGGTTTGAAGAATAGAATGAGGGTGAGCCATGGGAGTGGGTGCAAAGCATGAAGACCCTTCATGGCTACGACCCACTAGATGGCAACTGCCAGAGGAGAAGCACCAAATAATCCGGGGGACGGAGTAGCTCTGCAGGTTGGTGTCAGGCAGTGTCTGTCACCGACACACCCAGTGTGGCCACACATGCGTAAGAGAGGAGATACGGTGGCAGGGATGAGAAATATAAATGGGCCCTATAGCCAGCTTGGATCACATGAGCCCCTGATAAAATGCCATTCTGTGAGGGGCCCATCTGCCCACTCGGTGGTCAGCTGATTACATCAGCCGCTTCCTACACTTTCTCACTGGTGTCAGTACCTACTCCAGGCACGGCCTTTCCCGTCCTGCTCACAGAGCCTCTGCCTACAGCACGTCCCGAGATTTTATAGTTTCTGAACACTGTGTACAAATACAGAATCTCGTATAACACGGTGCCTGCACGTTCAGTCATGTCCAGCTCTCCGTGACCCCACGGACTGTAGCCCGCCAGCTCCTCGGTTCTTGGGATTCTCCAGGTGAGAATACCAGGATGGGTTACCATGCCCTCCTCCAGGGGACCTGCCCAACCCCGGGATCAAGCTTGTGTCTCTTGTGGCTCCTGCACTGGCAGGCAGATTCCTCCCCACCCGCCGCCTGGGAAGCCCGTAGGTGGTGGTGGAACCCTTTGCAACAGAGGAGGGCGCAGCCAGGGTCACTGGCCGCACCGCTCCCTGCAGCCCCCAAGGCTGCCTGGTAGGAGACGCCGTGGAGCTTGGAGACCCACTGAGGGGCTGGGCTGCCATCATCCAGGTTTCAACAGACACCCTACGTCACGTTCATTGTATGATGCTGTGTTCCCAGTAGGTCGAAGACATGGGTTTTGGAACAAAGGGGTAGAAGAATGAGGGACCCCCTAACCACCATTCCCAGTGAGCCACACAGCAAGTTTCCAGGCCCTTCCCAACCAGTGTGGGTTCCTCCTTGGAGTTCATTCCTCTTTGACTTCGGCACCCTGGGCACTTCATTTGCCTCATCCTAGCCCCTCCTCCACATTATTACCCAGCTCATGTTTTTACTGGCAGCTGATTCATACTGTTTTCCAATTTTAAATTCCCACAATAGCAGGCTTAAGGGAGTATGACATAGCAGCTGTAGTAGTTAGATGCACTGGGTTCCAATTTGAGTTTTTCCATGTAGAGATGGTCAGATCTTGAACTTGCTACTTAGCTCTCTAGATCATAGTTCATTTTCTCTAAAACAACAGCACTCACCATTCTACTCACAGAGGTTTGTGTTGTTGTTGTTGAGTCAAGCGGTCGTGTCCAACTCTTCTGTGGCCCCGTGGACTGTAGCCCACCAGGCTCGTCCGTCCATGGGATTTCCCAGGCAAGAATACTGGAGTGGGTTGCCATTTCCTTCTCCAGGGCATCTTCCCACACCAGGGATCAAACCCACACCTCCTGCGTGGTCGGGCAGGTTCTTTGCCCCTGAGCCACCTGGGAAGCCCAAGCCTTACTCCCTCATGATCATGGGAAGGGATGGGCCGCCGAGGGAGGTCAGGTGTGGCAGTGATACACCACACTTACCACAAAGTGCCCAGCACAGCGAGTGCTCAGACGTGGTTAGGGATTGCTTCTATTGTCATTGTTGTCGTTTTATTGTTACTGTTAGACCATTGCAACGATTACCTCCCCTTCTAGGGGGGTGCCATGAGATTGAGAGTACTTGGTGCTCAGTGGGTGCTTGACAAGTGGTAGTTAGGAAGCATAAATGGCACTAGAGAGGGCGGCGCATCACACTTAGGGCAACACGGTGAGCAGAGCTGCTGAGTGAAGGAGCTCGCACACGGGTCTGCAGCCTGTCTGCTTCTGTTCCTCTGTCATATCGAGGCGGCTGTTTTTCTGACACATACACAGTGTGGCAAGCACTTCTCACATAGCATCTTGTTCAACCCTTACGCCAGCTCTGAAGGTACAATGATTACTCCCCTTTTACACATGAGGAAACTGAGGGCACCTCTAACCCTAAGCAGTCTTCCCCCAGTGCCTGCGAGTACAACCCTGTGCGTGCGGCTTGTTGTCGCCATTGTGAGCTCAGCACCAAGGACCATTTATTAAGCCTTTGCCCCAGACAAACCGGCCATGGCAATATAGAAAGAAGGACAGATTTTAAGCTAGGTCCAGAAGATGACTGTGCTGTATCTATATTCTGCATCTTGAGTCTATACATAAGACCCTGGCCAAGTTTAAATTCATGACAAGCTTTCAACCTCCATGTAAACCCTCCATCATTCCATTTTTTATACAATTTATTTTACAACTTGGCCAAATGAAACCTTCTCTATGTTTGGCATGGTTTACTTTGTTCTGAAAGAAGCATGTGTGATGAGAAAGCTATAAAAGTTATTACCAAAAGTAATAAGAAGTAACAGATAATTATAAATTGGTATTAAATCTCTCTGATCCATATTTTATTAGTTGCGAAGATGCATAAATCAGAGGTGGAGTGATTACCAGGAGTGTTTCTCATATTTTGAGGTCCCAGATTTTAACTTTCAGTCTGAAAAGTGTTGTAGTCTCAGCAAAATATAAAATGGTCACCCCGATGAATTGTTCAATAGTCAAATGTGGATTGTATCCATTTTGTGTGCCTTAATGAACTGGCAGAAATGGGCTTTGATAATATTTCAGAATGTGTTTGGTCTTTGAACTATAAACTACTGTCATTTTCTGAAATGCTCTAGGAAAAGTCGTTGTGCAGACAAAACAGCCTCGAGTGATAAGTAGAACTTTTCATCTAGTGCGCATTTCTGCAATTTCCTATTTAGACATGACCTACAAAGTGCTTAAGCTTGAAGGAACCCATAGACTATGTAGATGACAAAATGGAAGGTTAGAGGTATGCAGCCAGTTTTTGTAGTCAGGTAGTCACAGAATTGTATTAATTTATTGATTCACAAATATTATTGTCTGTTCCATGCCAGGCACTTGTACTGGGTTTTAGGGATCGATGTGGAAGAAAACAGACCCACCTTTGACTGCATGGAAATCGATGACAACTGGGGGCAGTTGAAGATAAAGAAACAATCCCACTAATGTGGTTAGTAGTCACCAAGTTACATCCGACTCTTTTGCAACCCCGTTGACAGTAGCCCACCAAGCTTCTCTGTCCATGGGTTTCCCAGGCAAGAATACTGGAGTGGGTTGCCATTTCCTTCTCCAGAGGATCTTCCTGACCCAGGGATCGAACCCGGGTCTCCTGCACTGCCAGTGGTCTCTGGCATTGCTGTTAGAGTCTATATCGCTAAGCCATCATAGAAACCCTAACATGCGGCATTTCTGTGGTAAATCCCATGATTAAAAAGTGCAGTGTTGACATCTCCATCTGCAGACTTAGAGGCTAATGACAGACGTTTCCACTCGCATTTCCCCGAGCGGAATGCCAGAGCTGCACGGCCCAGTAAGGTAGCCGCTAGCCACATGCGGCTATTTAAACCTAAAGCTTAGTCCAAGTGAGATGGAATTTAAAACTCAGTCCCTCGGTTGCATTAGCCACATTTCAGGTGCTCAACAGCCACCGCTGCCTACTGGACAGCGCAGACGAGGAACCCTCTCATCACTGCAGAAAGTTCTGTTGGACAACGGTGCTTGGAAGAATTGTGTGATTTAATCAAGCGATGAGCAGGCCGTCGTTCTGGGGCTAGACGCTCTCTCATGAGCGGTTCCTGTGGTGAGAGGGCTGTGGTCTGACCTGCAGGAAGGCTGTGTGTTTCAGCACAAGGATGGGGTCAGGGTGGGCGTCGGGGTCTGCAGGGCCCGTCAGTGGCAGGGCCTTTCTCCCGTGAGCAGCAGGAACTGTTTTAATCAGCATTATCAATCAGATCAACTATAATCAGTATTAATTATAACAAGTAATTATCATCAGTATAATCAGCATCATCAGTTGGATTTAATGGTTGAATCCCTGAGCCCATTCTTTTCATTCACGTTGTCCGGCAACATTAGGAGTAACAGCCAATGTCATTATTTTTCTGAGTTTTCTAAAATTTTTAGAAAATATATACGGAATCATTTAGCTCCTTAACTTCTTAAAAGTGGTTGATTAGGACTGTCCAATGCAGATATATGTATATATTTCCATTAATAGCTCATGCCATGGACAGTTGATCCTCTTTTTAATAGTGGAAATAGAATCTTTAATTATATTAGAGAGCCAATTCTGGAAAAAGCTAGAATCAAATAAAAAAACTCATCCTATGTTCATAGAAGCACTATTCACAATAGCCACACATGGAAACAACTTAAATGTCCATCAACAGGTCAATGGATAAGAAAGATGTATGTGCAGTGGAACACCCAGTTCAGTTCAGTCACTCAGTCGTGTCTGACTCTTTGCAGCCCCAGGGCAGCAGCATGCCAGGCCTCCCTGTCCATCACCAACTTCTGGAGCTTGCTCAAACTCATGTCCATCGAGTTGGTGATGCCATCCAACTTGACAGATATTGTAATAAATACCTTAGAAATTTCTCACTTGGTGATGCCATCCAACTCCAATAATAAAATAAAATTATTATTATTTTTTGCATTGATCACTGAGAGAAGCTTTCTTATCTCTCCTTGCTATTCTTTGGAACTCTGCATTCAAATGGGTATAACTTTCCTTTTCTCCTTTGCCTTTAGCCTCTCTTCTTTTCATAGCTTTTTGTAAGGCCTCCTCAGACAGCCTTTTTGCCTTTTTGCGTTTCTTTTTCTTGGGGATGGTCTTGATCACTGCCTCCTGAACAGTGTCAGGAACCTCTTTCCGCAGTTCTTCAGGCTCTCTGTCTATCAGATATAATCCCTTGAATCTATTTCTCACTTCCACTGTACAATCATAAGGGATTTAATTTAGGTCATACCTGAATGGTCTAGTGGTTTTCCCTATTTATTTCAATTTACCTCTGAATTTTATAATAAGCTGTTCATGATCTGAGCCACAGTCAGCTCCCAGTCTTGTTTCTGCTGACTCTATAGAGCTTCTCCATCTTTGGCTGCAAAGAATATAATCAGTCTGATTTTGGTGTTGACCATCTGGTGATGTCCATGTGTAGAGTCTTCTCTTGTGTTGTTGGAAGAGGGTGTTTGCTATGACCAGTGTGTTCTCTTGGCAAAACTCTGTTAGCCTTTGCCCTGCTTCATTGTGTTCTCCAAGGCCAAATTTGCCTGTTACTCCAAGTATCTCTTGACTTTCTGCTTTTCCATTCCAGTCCCCTATGATGAAAAGAACACCTTTTTTTGGGTGTTAGTTCTAGAAGGTCTTGTAGGTCTTCATGGAACCATTCAGCTTCAGCTTCTTCAGCATTAGTATTTGGGACATAGACTAGGATTACTGTGATATTGAGTAATTTGCCTTGGAGATGAACAGAGATCATTCTGTCTTTTTTGAGACTGCACCCACTTACTGCATTTCAGACTCTTTCATTGACTGTGGGGGCTACTCCATTTCTCCTAAGAGATTCTTGCCCACAATAGTAGATATAATGGTCATCTGAATTAAATTCACCATTTCCAGTCCATTTTAGTTCACTGACTCCTCAAATATGGATGTTCACTCTTGGCATCTCCTGTGAGAGAGTCATTTCCTAGGCAAGTTAATAAGAAGTCTAGGGGTCCCCAAAGAGAGAGGGGTCTGGAATTCTCAAGGAGGAAAAAAGGACAAACTCCCCCCCCCCCAATTCCTTCAGTTCAGTTCAGATCAGTCGCTCAGTCGTGTCCGACTCTTTGCGACCCCATGAATGGCAGCATGCCAGGCCTCCCTGTCCATCACCAACTTCCGGAGTTCACTCAAATTCATGCCCATCAAGTCGGTGATGCCATCCAGCCATCTCATCCTCTGTCGTCCCCTTCTCTTCTTGCCTCCAATCCCTCAGAGTCTTTTCCAATGAGTCAACTCTTCACATGAGGTGGCCGAAGTACTGGAGTTTCAGCTTTAGCATCATTTCTTCCAAAGAAATCCCAGGGCTGATCTCCTTTAGGATGGACTGGTTGGATCTCCTTACAGTCCAAGGGACTCTCAAGAGTCTTCTCCGACACTACCATTCAAAAGCATCAATTCTTCGGTGCTCAGCTTTCTTCACAGTCCAACTCTCACATCCATACATGACCACTGGAAAAACCATAGCCTTGATTAGACAGACCTTTGTTGGCAAAGCAATGTCTCTGCTTTTGAAAATGCTGTCTAGGTTGCTCATAACTTTTCTTCCAAGGAGTAAGCATCTTTTAATTTCATGACTGCAGTCACCATCTGCAGTGATTTTGGAGCCCCAAAAATAAAGTCTACACTGTTTCCACTGTTTCCCCATCTATTTCCCATGAAGTGATGGGACCAGATGCCATGATCTTCATTTTCTGAAAGTTGAGCTTTAAGCCAAGATTATTGTTATATAATAACAATAATGTATCCTGCCTGAGGATAGTCTCTGGATTAAACCTCTGGCTAATCCTATTATCTTAAAATGTAAATTATGGGAGTAAGTCTGGTGAGGTCTTTGCAACCTCCAGACATTCTTTTGATTCATTGGAGAGTATATAACTTCACTGCTAACACTAGCAAGGGGGTACTCTTTCTGCCCCCTTCTGATGCCTATGTCAGAACCTTTCTCTATCTCCTTTATACTTTCATAAAACTTTATTACACAAAAGCTCTGAGCGATCAAGCCTTGTCTCTGGCCCCAGATTGAATTCTTCTCCTCCGGAGGCCAAGAATCCCAGCCTCTTTTCGTGGTTCAGCAACAACCTTTCACCTGTTTGACCACTTCCAATTTACCTTGATTCATGGACCTAACATTCCAGGTTCCTATGCAATATTGTTCTTTACAGCATTGGACTCTACTTCCATCACCAGTCACATCCACAACTGGGCATTGTTTTTGCTTTGGTTCCATCTCTTCATTCTTTCTGGAGTTATTTCTCCACTCTTCTCATGGGATACTACACAACCATAAAAAAGAATGAAGTAATGCCATCTGCAGCAATATGAATGCAACTAGAGATTATCTTACATCAGAAAGAGAAAGACAAATAGTATATGATATCCCTTATTGTGGCAATCTAAAATATGGCACAAATGAACCTATCTATGAAATACAAACAGAATCATGGACATAGAGAATAGACTGGTGGTTGTTGTGGGGTAGAATGAGTGGGAGGCTGGGCTTAGCAGAGGCAATCTATTATATATGGAATGGACAAACAAGGTCTTACTGTATAGCACAGAACTGTATTCAATATCACATGATAAACCATAAAGAAAAAAGAATGTAAAAATGTACATATGTATAACGGAATCACTTTTCTGTACAGCAGATTAACACATTATAAATCAACTACACTTCAATAAATAATAAGAAATCTCATCTTTAAAATTCTGTTTCTCAACATCTCTACTAGTAGCCAGGGTTTTCCTGACAATCAGGAAAAAATATACATCTATCTATATAGAGAGATTGAATTACCATAGGAATTGGCTCCTGTGATTATGGAGGCTGAGAAGTCCCATGGACTACCATCTGCACGTTGGAGACCCAGGAAAGCAGATAGTTTAATTCAGTCTGAGTCTGGAGGCCTGAGAACCAGGGGAGTTGATGTAAGTTCTGGTCTGATTCCAGCCATCCAGTAATCAGGAACATCCATGTCCAAAGTGGGAGAAGATCCATGTTGTAGCTTAGCAGAGAGAAATTAACCTTTCTTCAGCTTTTTTGTTCTATTCAGGCTCTCAATGGATTGGCTGATGCCCACTGGCATCAGTGAGAGAGATTCTTTTTGCTCAGTTCACTGACTCACATGCTATTCTCTTCTAGAAGTATCCTCAGAGACACACCCAGAATATTTTACAAGCTATCTGGGTCTCCCTTAGCCCAGTTCACTTGGTACATAAATTTAAGTGTCACACTGCTCTGAAGTGAATTATGTGGGCCCTAAACCATAACACCCAAAAAAGATGTCCTTTTCATTATAGGGGACTGGAATTCAAAAATAGGAAGTCAAGAAACACCTGGAGTAACAGGCAAATTTGGCCTTGGAGTACAGAATGAAGCAGGGCAAAGGCTAATAGAGTTTTGCCAAGAGAACACACTGGTCATAGCAAACACCCTTTTCCAACAACACAAGAGAAGACTCTATACATGGACGTCACCAGATGGTCAACACCGAAATCAGATTGATTATATTCTTTGCAGCCAAAGATGGAGAAGCTCTATACAGTCAACAAAAACAAGACTGGGAGCTGACTGTGGCTCAGATCATGAACTCCTTATTGCCAAATTCAGACTTAAATTGAAGAAAGTAGGGAAAACCACTAGATCATTCAGGTATGACCTAAATCAAATCCCGTATGATTATACAGTGGAAGTGAGAAATAGATTTAAGGGAAAGAAATAGAGGAAAACAACAGAATGGGAAAGACTAGAGATCTCTTTAAGAAAATTAGAGATACCAAGGGAACATTTCATGCAAAGATGGGCTCGATAAAGGACAGAAATGGTATGGACCTAACAGAAGCAGAAGATATTAAGAAGAGGTGGCAAGAATACACGGAAGAACTGTACAAAAAAGATCTTCACGACCCAGATAATCATGATGATGTGATCACTCATCTAGAGCCAGACATCTTGGAATGTGAAGTCAAGTGGGCCTTAGAAAGCATCACTATGAACAAAGCTAGTGGAGGTGATGGAATTCCAGCTGAGCTGTTTCAAATCCTGAAAGAGGATGCTGTGAAAGTGCTGCACTCAATATGCCAGCAAATTTGGAAAACTCAGCAGTGGCCACAGGACTGAAAAAGGTCAGTTTTCATTCCAATTCCAAAGAAAGGCAATGCCAAAGAATGCTCAAACTACCGCACAATTGCACTCATCTCACATGCTAGTAAAGTAATGCTCAAAATTCTCCAAGCCAGGCTTCAGCAATACATGAACCATGAACTTCCTGATGTTCAAGCTGGTTTTAGAAAAGGCAGAGGAACCAGAGATCAAATGGCCAACATCCATTGGATCATTGAAAAAGCAAGAGAGTTCCAGAAAAACATCTATTTCTGCTTTATTGACTATGCCAAAGCCTTTGACTGTGTGGATCACAATAAACTGTGGAAAATTCTGAAAGAGATGAGAATACCAGACCACCTGACCTGCCTCTTGAGGAATCTGTATGCAGGTCAGGAAGCAACAGTTAGAACTGGACATGGAACAACAGACTATTTCCAAATAGGAAAAGGAGTGCATCAAGGCTGTATATTGTCACCCTACTTATTTAACTTCTATGCAGAATTCATCATGAGAAACGCTGGACTGGAAGAAACACAAGCTGGAATCAAGATTGCCGGGAGACAGGGATGCAAGGATTTTTCAATATCTGCAAATCAATCAATGTAATTCACCACATTAACAAATTGAAAAATAAAAGCCATGTGATTATCTCAATAGATTCAGAGAAGGCCTTTGACCAAATTCAACACCCATTTATGATAAAAACTCTCCAGAAAGTAGGAATAGAAGGAACATACCTCAACATAATAAAAGCTATCTATGACAAACCCACAGCAAACATTATCCTCAATGGTGAAAAATTGAAAGCATTTCCCCTAAAGTCAGGAACAAGACAAGGGTGCCCACTTTCACCACTACTATTCAACATAGTTTTGGAAGTTTTGGCCACAGCAATCAGAGCAGAAAAAGAAATAAAAAGAATCCAAATTGGAAAAGAAGAAGTAAAACTCTCACTGTTTGCCGATGACATGATCCTCTACATAGAAAACCCTAAAGACTCCAACAGAAAATTACTAGAGCTAATCAATGAATATAGTAAATTTGCAGGATATAAAATCAACACTCAGAAATCCCTTGCATTCCTATACACTAATAATGAGAAAGTAGAAAAAGAAATTAAGGAAACAATTCCATTCACCATTGCAATGAAAAGAATAAAATAATTAGGAATATACCTACCTAAAGAAACTAAAGACCTATATATCAAAAACTATAAAACACTGGTGAAAGAAATCAAAGAGGACACTAATAGATGGAGAAATATACCATGTTCATGGATTGGAAGAATCAATATACTGAAAATGAGTATACTACCCAAAGCAATCTACAGATTCAATGCAACCCCCATCAAGCTACCAGCGGTATTTTTCACAGAGCTAGAACAAATAATTTCACAATTTGTATGGAAATACAAAAAAAACTCAAATAGCCAAAACAATCTTGAGAAAGAAGAATGGAACTGGAAGAAGCAACCTGCCTGACTTCAGGCTCTACTACAAAGCCACAGTCATTAAGACAGTATGGTACTGGCACAAAGACAGAAATATAGATCAGTGGAACAAAATAGAAGGCCCAGAGATAAATCCACACACCTATAGACACCTTATCTTTGACAAAGGAGGCAAGAATATACAATGGTGTAAAGACAATCTCTTTAACAAGTGGTGCTGGGAAAACTGGTCAACCACTTGTAAAAGAATGAAACTAGATCACTTTCTAACACCACACACAAAAATAAACTCAGAATGGATTAAAGATCTAAAAGTAAGACCAGAAACTATAAAACTCCTAGAGGAGAACATAGGCAAAACACTCTCCGACATAAATCACAGCAGGATCCTCTATGATCCACCTCCCAGAATACTGGAAATAAAAGCAAAAATAAACAAATGGGATCTAATTAAAATTAAAAGCTTCTGCACAACAAAGGAAACTATAAGTAAGGTGAAAAGACAACCTTCAGAATGGGAGAAAACAATAGCAAATGAAGCAACTGACAAACAACTAATCTCAAAAATGTACAAGCAACTTATGCAGCTCAATTCCAGAAAAATAAACGACCCAATCAAAAAATGGGCCAAAGAACTAAATAGGCATTTCTCCAAAGAAGACATATGGATGGCTAACAAACACATGAAAAGATGCTCAACATCACTCATTATCAGAGAAATGCAAATCAAGACCACAATGAGGTACCATTTCACACCAGTCAGAATGGCTGTGATCCAAAAGGCTACAAGCAATAAATGCAGGAGAGGATGTGGAGAAAAGGGAACCCTCTTACACTGTTGGTGGGAATGCAAACTAGTACAGCCACTATGGAGAACAGTGTGGAGATTCCTTAAAAAATTGCAAATAGAACTGCCTTATGACCCAGCAATCCCACTGCTGGGCATACACACTGAGGAAACCAGAATTGAAAGAGACGCATGTACCCCAATGTTCATTGCAGCACTGTTTATCATAGCCAGGACATGGAAACACCCTAAATGTCCATCAGCAGATGAATGGCTAAGAAAGCTGTGGTACATATACACAATGGAGTATTACTCAGCCGTTAAAAAGAATACATTTGAATCAGTTCTAATGAGATGGATGAAACTGGAGCCGATTATACAGAGTGAAGTAAGCCAGAAAGAAAAACACCAATACAGTATACTGACACATATATATGGAATTTAGAAAGATGGCAATGATGACCCTGTATGCAAGACAGCAAAAGAGACACAGATGTGTAGAGTGGACTTTTGGACTCAGTGGGAGAGGGAGAGGGTGGGAAGATTTGGGAGAATGGCATTGAAACATGTATGCTATCATGTAAGAAACAAGTGCCAGTCTATGTTCGATACAGGATACAGGATACAGGATGCTTGGGGCTGGTGCACAGGGATGATCCAGAGCGGTGATATGGGGTGGGAGGTGGGAGGGGGATTCAGGATTGGGAGCTCGTATACACCCGTGGTGGATTCATGTCAATGTATGGCAAAACCAATACAGTATTGTAAAGTAAAATAAAGTAAAAATAAAAATAAAATAAAAATAAAAAATAAAAATAAAATGAAAAAAAAAAGATTGCTGGGAGAAATATCCATAAACTCAGATATGCAGATGACACCACCCTTATGGCAGAAAGTGTAGAGGAGCTATAAAGCCTCTTGATGAAAGTGAAAGAGGAAAGCAAAAAAGTTGGCTTAAAGCTCAACATTTAGAAAATGAAGATAATGGCATCTGGTCACATCACTTCATGGGAAATAGATGGGGAAACAGTAGAAACAGTGTCAGATTTTATTTTTTGGGGCTCCAAAATCACTGCAGATGGTGACTGCAGCCATGAAATTGAAAGATGCTTACTCCTTGGAAGAAAAGTTATGACCAACCTAGATAGTATATTCAAAAGCAGAGACATTACTTTGCCGACTAAGGTCCGTCTAGACAAGGCTATGGTTTTTCCAGTGGTCATGTATGGATGTGAGAGTTGGACTCTGAAGAAGGCTGAGTGGCGAAGAATTGATGCTTTTGAACTGTGGTGTTGGAGAAGACTCTTGAGAGTCCCTTGGACTGCAAGGAGATCCAACCAGTCCATTCTGAAGGAGATCAGCCCTGGGATTTCTTTGGAAGGAACGATGCTGAAGCTGAAGCTCCAGTACTTTGGCCACCTCATGCGAAGAATTGACTCATTGGAAAAGACTGTGATGCTGGGAGGGATTGGGGGCAGGAGGAGAAGGGGATGACCGAGGATGAGATGGCTGGATGGCATCACAGACCCGATGTACATGAGTCTGAGTGAACTCCAGGAGATGGTGATGGACAGGGAGGCCTGGCATGCTGCGATTCATGGGGTCACAAAGAGTTGGACATGACTGAGCGACTGAACTGAACTGAACTGAACTGAACTGAACTGAACTGAGATCTGATAGATAGAGTGCCTGATGAACTATGGACAGAGGTTCATGACATTGTACAGGAGACAGGGATCAAGACCATCTCCATGGGAAAGAAATGCAAAAAAGCAAAATGGCTGTCTGAGGAGGCCTTACAAATAGCTGTGAAAAGAAGAGAAGCAAAAAGAAAAGGAGAAAAGGAAAGATATAAGCATCTGAGTACAGAGTTCCAAAGAATAGCAAGGAGAGATAAGAAAGCCTTCTTCAGCGATCAATGCAAAGAAATAGAGGAAAACAACAGAATGGGAAAGACTAGATATCTCTTCAGAAAATTAGAGACACCAAGGGAACATTTCATGCAAAGATGGGCTCGATAAAGGACAGAAATGGTATGGACCTAAACAAGCAGAAGATATTGAGAAGTGGTGCCAAGAATACACAGAAAGACTGTACAAAAAAGAGTTTCAGGACCCAGATAATCATGATAGTGTGATCACTCACCTAGAGCCAGACATCCTGGAATGTGAAGTCAAGTGGGCCTTAGAAAGCATCACTGTGAACAAAGCTAGTGGAGGTGATGGAATTCCAGATGAGCTATTTCAAATCCTGAAATGCTGTGAAAGTGCTGCACTCAATATGCCAGCAAATTTGGAAAACTCAGCCACAGGGCTGGAAAAGGTCAGTTTTCATTCCAATCCCAAAGAAAGGCAATGCCAAAGAATGCTCAGACTACCACACAATTGCACTCATCTCACATGCTAGTAAAGTAATGCTCAAAATTCTCCAAACCAGGCTTCAGCAATACATGAACTGTGAACTTCCAGATGTTCACGCTGGTTTTAGAAAAGGCAGAGGAACCAGAGATCAAATTGCCAGCATCCACTGGATTATGGAAAAAGCAAGAGAATTCCAGAAAAATATCTATTTCTGCTTTATTGCCTATGCCAAAGCCTTTGACTGTGGGGATCACAATAAACTGTGGAAAGTTCTGAGAGAGATGGGAATACCAGACCACCTGACCTGCCTTTTGAGAAACCTATATGCAGATCAGGAAGCAACAGTTAGAACTGGACATGGAACAACAGACTGGTTCCAAATAGGGAAAGGAGTACATCAAAGCTGTATATTGTCACCCTGCTTATTTAACTCATATGCAGAGTATATCATGAGAAGTGCTGGGCTGGAAGAAGCACAAGCTGGAATCAAGATTGCTGGGAGAAATATCAATCACCTCAGATATGCAGATGACACCTTATGGCAGAAAGTGAAGAGGAACTAAAGAGCCTCTTGATGAAAGTGAAAGAGGAGAATGAAAAAGTTGGCTTAAAGCTCAGCATTCAGAAAACGAAGATCATGGCACCCAGCCCCATCACTTCATGGGAAATAGATGGAGAAACAGTGGAAACAGTGTCAGACTTTACTTTGGGGGGCTCCAAAATCACTGCAAATTGTGACTGCAGCCATGAAATTAAAAGATGCTTACTCCTTGGAAGGAAAGTTTTGACCAATCTAGGTAGCATATTCAAAAGCAGAGACATTGCTTTGCCAACAAAGGTCCGTCTAGTCAAGGCTATGGTTTTTCCAGTGGTCATGTTTGGACGTGAGAGTTGGACTGTGAAGAAAGCTGAGCGCCGAAGAATTGATGCTTTTGAGCTGTGGTGTTGGAGAAGACTCTTGAGAGTCCCTTGGACTGAAAGGAGATCCAACCAGTCCATTCTAAAGGAGATCAGCCCTGGATGTTCTTTGGAAGGAATGATGCTAAAGCTGAAACTCCAGTACTTTGGCCACCTCATCTGAAGAGTTGACTCATTGGAAAAGACTCTGATGCTGGGAGAGATTGGGGTCAGGAGGAGAAGGGGACTACAGAGGATGAGATGGCTGGATGGCATCACCAACTCGATGGACATGAGTCTGAGTGAACCGGGAGATGGTGATGGACAGGAAGCCTGGCGTGCTGCAATTCATGGCATCGCAGAGACGGACACGGCTGAGTGACTGAACTGAACTGAACTGAAACCATTCACATCACCATTTTAATCATCATTAGAATTTGATCATCATTCATGCACTGATGTTTATTATGTGCCTACCATAATACAAATACCTCCAGAACATTAATATCACATATTATCAAGTACATGGTGGAGGTGCAATTTCACTTCTTTATGAAGTTGGAGAACTAGTTATTAAAAAGGGAGCTGTACTCTTCTTTTCTAGTGGTGGAGGTGAACTGAGGTTCACTTTGGGTCACCCTTTGTATTTTGAAAAACATTAGAATTCATTCTTTCATTACGCAAATGAAAAGTAAGCACTGAGCCATTGTTCTGAGATAAGGGTTTTGGGAAATACATGCACTTCATTTCTGCTGGAAACACGTAGACTTTAATTCTGTTGTGATCGAAGCATGGAGCTTTATGGGGAGGTGTTAGAGCAGTGGGCAAGTCTGGGGGCATCTGAAGAAGAATTTGACCCCTTCCCTTGTGGTTCAAAATTACTGACACATTTCCCATAAAGTCATGTGACCTTGAGCCTGGGTATCAGATGAGGATGAAAAGCCTCATAAACTACCTCATCTTTAGGAAGTTTGAAACAGAGACCTTGACCAACCCAAAGCCTAGGCTGTTGGAGAGGAAGGCGGGCTTTGGAGACAGTATGTGCATGATGAAGAATTCTTTTCATCCCTGTGTCTTAGAGGAAATAGCTCTCTGTACCCAAACAGAAGGAATAGATGAATAAAAGTAAAGTTTGAGGATGTGAGCCATTTGGGGGAAGGATCACCCATGGCCACACAAAGAACTGTAAGAAAGGAACTGCTTCCTTGCCCCTGAAGAACCACAGTGAGGATGCGTTACAGCAGTACCAGCAGCAAGGGATGGGGCAGCATTTCATCACAACAGTGTTTCTAGTTACAGGGCCTCAGCCTGGGGCTTTCGACTATTCAGACTGTCCAGCCCCATAAGCTCCTGAGTGCTATCAGGATGGATCTTTTGAACTGGATATGTCCTCCTTGGATTCTTGAACATGCCTCCAGGGGAGAGCAAGAAAGGCTACACTCCTTTCTCATCTCTGCATTTGGGAGTTTGAATATTAAATAATATGCAACCTTGGGACATATAGGTAATACATATACAGTTTATGAAGTTATTTGTACATGATTTTTCCATGATGGTTCAGATGGTAAAGAATCTGCCTGCAGTACAGGAGATCTGAGTTCAGTCCCTGGGTCATGAAGATCTGCTGGAGAAGGAAATGGCAACTCACCCCAGTATTTTTGCCTGAAGAACCCCATGGACAGAGGAGCCTGTTGGGCTACAGTTCATGGGATCACAAAGAGCTGGACATGACTGAGCGACTAACACTTTCACTTAAACTTATACAAGCCTTACAACAACTCACTGAAATAGCTGAGAGAGATCATGAGTCTGTTCTCTGTGTGTCAAATGCTGTGCTTCTCCTCTGGCAGGCAGGAGGTAATAGATGTGAACAAGAGATCAAATCACCAACATCTGCTGGATCGTTGAGAAAGAAGAGAGTTCCAGAAAAACATTTATTTCTGCTTTATTGACTATGCCAAAGCCTTTGACTGTGTGGATCACAATAAACTGTGGAAAATTCTGAAAGAGAATGAGAATACCAGACCACCTGACTTGCCTCTTGAGAAACCTATATGCAGGTCAGGAAGCAACAGTTAGAACTGGACATGGAACAACAGACTGGTTCCAAATAGGAAAAGGAGTATGTCAAGGCTGTATATTGTCACCCTGCTTATTAAACTTCTACGCAGAGTACATCATGAGAAACACTGGGCTGGAAGAAACACAAGCTGGAATCAAGATTGCTGGGAGAAATATCAATAACCTCAGATATGCAGATGACACCACCCTTATGGCAGAAAGCTAAGAAGAACTAAAGAACCTCTTGATGAAAGTGAAAGAGGAGAGTGAAAAAGTTGGCTTAAAACTCAACATTCAAAAAACCAAGATCATGGCATCCAGTTCCATCACTTCATGACAAATAGATGGGGAAAGAATGGAAACAGTGAGATACTTTATTTTGGGGGGCTCCAAAATCACTGCAGATGGTGACTGCAGCCATGAAATTAAAAGACACTTACTCCTTGGAAGAAAAGCTATGATCAACCTAGACAGCATATTAAAAAGTAGAGACATTACTTTGCCAACAAAGGTCCATCTAGTCAAAGATGTGGTTTTTCCAGTAGTCATGTATGGATATGAGAGTTGGACTATAAAGAAAGCTGAGCGCCAGAGAATTGATGCTTTTGAACTGTGATGTTGGAGAAGACTCTTGAGAGTCCTTTGGACTGCAAGGAGCTCCAACTAGTCCATCCTAAAGGAAATCAGTCCTGAAGATTCATTGGAAGGACTGATACTGAAGCTGAAACTCCGTACTTCGACCACCTGATGCGAAGAACAGACTCATTGGAAAAGACCCTGAAGCTGGGAAAGATTGAAGGCAGAAGGAGAAGGGGATGACAGAGGGTGAGATGGTTGGAAGACATCACCGACTCAATGGACATGGGTTTAGGTAAACTCCAGGAGTTGGTGATGGACAGGAAGGCCTGGCGTGCTGCAGTCCATGGGGTCGCAAAGAGCAGGACACGACTGAGCGACTGAACTGAACTGAACTGGAGATACTTTAGGCTTCCCCAGGGACTCAGCAATAAGGAATCGGCCGGCGATGCAGAAGCTGCAGGAGACGCAGGAATCATGGCTTCCGTCCCTGGGTCGGGAAGACCCCCTGGAGGAGGAAATGGCAGCCCCTCCAGGATTCTTGCCTGGGCAATCCCATGAATGGAGGAGCCTGGCAGGCTATAATCCATGGGGTCACAAAGAGTCAGACAGGACTGAACAACTGAGCACAGCAGCACAGCACAAGCATTCCCAGGCCCGCTGAGAAGCCCAAGGTCAAGTCTAACCTGAGGCCTGCATGTGTTGAGTGCAGTGAAGGGGCTGCACACAGGTTGCTGTCAGTCTTTGGAGAAGGAGAGGAATTTGGCCGAAGGAACTGAGGAAACCCCAGGGAATGAAGTCCAGCCCAGCAAGGCTAGTTGGAATGAGCACTCACGTCCCTAATGCACTTTCTGGGTACTAAGTGAATACCATGCCCCAGTTTGAATTTTCCATTCCTGGATTTAGTTCTGAACTGCTTGTTACAAAGCTCTTCTCCACTCACGGCTGGACCAAATGTGCTATTCATCCTCCCATATCGTGCCTGACCTTGTACTGGGGTTGTGCCCTGAGATCCTGCTGCTGTGACCTTGACTGCCTTTGCCAAGGTCAAGTCTACTTCAAGCTGTCTTGCCTAACATCTGTTTTGATGTGGCCTCCAGAACATTTCAGTCTCATTTCTTAAGTCCTTCTCCAAAGGTATCTTTTCCTCCTTGTTTATTCCCTGTACCTGCTTTCCCCTGCCCTCATGTTGAGGGCAGAGGGCTGGATAATATTAGTCTGGGGCCTAACAGACACTTACATTTTGGATAAATAGAGATTTGTTTTTGTCATGCAGATTTATACTTGTACACCGAACAACACAGCAGGCTGAAGCACCGAGGAGTTTTCCTTTAAGGGGTTTATAGCTAGACCATCAATTTCCAGAACGTATTTGTTAATTCACTCATTTACTCAACACAAAATTATTGAATTCCTACTGCATGCTAGGCATTGTGCAGAATAGAGGACTTATCATTCTGAACAAGACAGATGTGGTCCTAGGTCTTACAGAGTTTGTAAACTATCAGAAAGTAAAATATATTGATGAGTGGTAATGGTGACAGTCAACAAGAAAACCAAACCCAAGTATGTCTGGGAGGTGCGGGCATTCTGGGGCTGGTGAGTGGACTGGTGAGGACTTGGGGTTTTATCTCAGAGGTAAGGGGCTTCCCTGGTGGCTCAGTGGTAAAGAATCCACCTGCCAACGCAGGAGTCCCTGGTTTGATCCCTGGCTCAGGAAAGTACCCTGGAGAAGGAAATGGCAATATTCTTGCCAGGTAAATCCCATGGAAAGAGGGGCCTGGTGGGCTACAGTCCATGAGATCACAAAGAGTCAGACATGACATGGCAGCTAAAGACCAACAGTAGGAAGCAAAGTGACTAAAGAACAACAACGGGAAGCCAGTGAGATGGTCTCGTCAGGGGATGAAATGTCCGACTTTGGTCTTCTGGCATCAGTGGGGGAGTGGCAGAGGGGGACCACCCTGGATTCAGACTGACCAGTTAGACAGCCTCTCAGTACCCAGGGGAGAGATGCTGGTGGCTTAACCAGAATGATAGGGATGAAGACAAAACACAAGTGACGAGCTGTCTTCAAGAAGAAAGTCTAGGGGACGCTTAGAAATGAAGTGCCCACTCCTAGTTCTTTCTAGAAAAGGCAAACATTCCAGTTCTGCCCACGTTTCATCATAGCATTAGACACTCTCTTGTGGAACTATAATACAGATACCTTATTTAGTCCCAAGAAAGTTACAATTTCAGAACTTTCTGACAAAAGAAAAAAGGGAAAGGGGACTTCAAGTGCTTGAGAAGGAGGAGGTTTTCAAGGGAAGGGAGAGAGTACTGAGACCCAGGACAGGGACTGGGAGGAGTTCCTTCCTGAAAGACCATAGGACGCTTCCTGGCACTTTTTCTCCTCCATGTCTCATCTATCAAACGAGAAATGACTTCCGTAGATCCCCTTCATGGAGATGTGGCCAGCCGTTTCCTCTTGGCTATTTCACGTAAATCTGCAGTCCAGAGGATGAGCGTCTGCATGCTTCTCCCAGGATGTGTGTGGTGTGTGTCTGTGTGTGTGCATGTGTGAGCACCTGCACGCCTGTTCACACGTGGTCACACAGGTACAGACTTAACAGTTTGTCTAGAACTTGAGAGTCACTCCTGTGGGTTTTTTACAGGAGAGTGTTTCCATAGCAATGTGAACAACGTGAACTTGAGTCTTCGAGAGGCTATTTGATGGGGCTCTGGCAAGCCGTGTAAAATCACTAATTGCAAACACGTCTGGCTTCTTCGGCATCCACTTGTTGGGGGAAGCTCACAGGAGGCTGGGTTCGTGTCTGGGTCCCACGTGCAACTGGAAACGTGTTCTTCCTCCATTCAGCATCTAAGGCTCAGCCTCTTCTGTCCTCGCTGCCCTTGCCAGCCTCAGAGCTGCTGGGATTTGAGCAGAAGGATCGGCTTCTTCTGTCAAAGATTCGGTGAATAAGGGATCTTTCGGGGCTTCTTATTGATTCAGTCACATCATTTTAACTGCCTTTG
This sequence comes from Oryx dammah, assembly GCF_014754425.2. NCBI lineage: Eukaryota > Metazoa > Chordata > Mammalia > Artiodactyla > Bovidae > Oryx > Oryx dammah. The sequence goes on from NW_024070194.1 coordinate 169,596, forward strand.
TTAAGAGCAGTTTCTTCACAGCTCATTTGGACTAAAGTCCTCACTGAGTCATCCTCAAAAGGTCTTGGACACGCACAGCTCCTTCTCATCACTCATCGCATTGGTTCCTCTGTTAGTACGTTCCTTGTGCTTAATACTTTAACATTTTTTTAGTCTATTTATTTGATTTTTGGCTGTGCTAGGCCTTCATTGCTGCTCAGGGTTTTCTCTAGGAGCGGCGAGGGGCTCCTGCCTCATTGCAGGGCTTGTCATTGCAGTGGCTTCTCTTGTTGCCGAGCATGGGCTCCAGGGTGCTTGGGCTTAGTAGTCGCAGCACGTGGGACCCGAGAGCATGAGCTCAGTACTTGTGTGCACAGGCTTGGTTGCCCCACAGCATGTGGGATCTTCCTGGACCAGGGGTCAGACTCGAATCTCCTGCACTGGCAGGTGGATTCTTTACCACTGAGCCACCAAGGAAGCCCTGTGTGCTTAATCCTTAATTGAAGCATCTTCTTGGGTAGAACTGAGAGCGGTAAAATGTTAGCAGGCAAATGTGCATTTCACGTTGGTTACCAAAGTACAGAAATTTCACTTGCCCTTGTCATCTTTCACTGTTTCCTACTGAAAGCAGAAGACGGCCCTGTTACTTGGGAGACCTTGACTGGCAGAGGCAGACATTCAGCCTGATCTGCTCTGAGTATCAGAAGGACGCACAGACTCTGCTGAACAAGTGGCCTCAGTTGCCTGTCCCCAGGAGCAGAAGTCCAAGAAGAAGGGTTACCTTCCATTTTAAAGGCTAAAGATGCTGGGAATGCAAAGTCCAGCCTCTCTTGAGTTTCCTGAGACTTCCTCTGTGAGGCTGGGATGGTAAAGGGCACAGCCTGTGGCCAGGTGGGAGCCGGGCACCCCAGCTGGAGCAGGCACGTTAGGAGGAAGCTCGGATGCTTCCCCAAGTCAGAGGTGATGTCTGAGCCGGTGAGGCCATGCGATTCAAACCTTTGACCAGGTGGGTGGGTGTGATCAGGGCCACCTGGGCAGTTGTGATGGTTTGGAATTAGCATTTGTTATTTCCCATTCAGACCAACCTACTCCTCAACAACTTTCTGTCTGTGAGGTAGGGCTTCCCTGTTGGCCATGAAGGCACCTGCCAATTCACGAGACACAGGTTGGATCCCTGGTCCAGGAAGATCCCACATGAAACTAAGCCTGTGCGCCACGACTACTGACCCTGAGTCTAGAGCCCCTGAGGCACACCTTCCGAAGCCTGTGTGCCTAGAGCCCGTGCTCCACACTGCGAGAAGCGCACAGCGAGGAGCCTGCGCATCCTCATAAGAAAGAGAACATCCCCCCCATCAGAGAGCAGTCCCCACTCACACAACCGGAGAGAACCCAGCAACGAAGACCCAGCACAGACAATAAATAGATCTGTGAGCTGGCTGAGCTCCTGTAAAGTGTAGCGTTTGAGTGGGAAATAAGAACATTAGAGAACTTCCCTGACAGACCAGTGGTTAAGTCTCAGCACTTTCACTGCTGGGGGTGCAAGTTTGATCCTTGGTTGGGGAACTAAGATCCTGCAAGCTGCTCAGTGAGGCCAAAAATCAAGGTTTTAAAAAAAGCACTGGGCTTCAAAAAAGGAACGTTACTTCAAAGAAGCCGCTCTGTCACAGATATTCTGAAATGGTTTTTAAAAATAAAAAAACAAAACAAAAAGCAAAAACAGAAACACCACAAACACAGACGACAAAAATAAAAAGTAAGGAGAATGCAAACTGGCATTTCTGGAGCTATTTGTAGCATATAGTCATGTTTGTGCACCTCCCAAACAATTTTGGACAAGTCGCTCACATCTAAAAGTGAAAGTTTCACCCAAAACTCAGAACTTATCTTTTTTTTTTGAAAAATCAAGCAACTGGCATTGAACCCGGTTTACCAGCAGCTGCCTGTTCAAGATGAGGTGGAAATGATCTGCCTTTCCAGGATTCCTTCCTTCTGATGTCATCATGATTCCCTCCTTCTGACATCACCCATTTAGCCCCAGTGTCCATCTGGACTCACACTTGCAAGCACCAAGAGCTGGCTGACTGGTTCAGTGGAAAAAGAATCTATCAGAGTATACTCAGTGGTTTGAGACTTCCCAGGTGGCTCGATGATAAAGAATCCTCCTGCCAATGAAGGAAACACAGGAGACGGGAGACCTGGGTTTGATTTCTGGGTCAGGAAGATCCCCTGGAGGAGGAAACAGCACCCACCCCAGTATTCCTGCCTGGGAAATCTCGTGGACAGAGGAGCCTGGTGGGCTGCAGGCCATGGGGTTGCAGAGTCAGACAGGACCAAGTGCTGAGCGCTCGCATTCAGCAGCTCACAGGCTCTTAGAAGGGAAGCCCTGGGTTAGGGCTGATGCACCCAGGGGGCACACAGCTTGTCCCGCTGAGACCAGACCCCAGCTGTGGCTGCCAAGCGCAGACCCACACAGGGCCTTCTGGGCACATGTCGCCTGCTCCAGGCCCGCGGTGCTGGTTCTGCCCCAGAATGGGGGCAGCAGCTTCCTCTCTCCCCAGAAGGGGTTCCATGAGCTCTCGCTGCCCTGTGCAGGCTTCAAACTCAATGATGGGTGGGGGGTGTCTGACTGGCAGAGTTTAGGTCACATGCTTGTACCCTAGCTGCAAAGGAAGCTGGACATGACTATCTGGTGCTCTCAGCTCTGCTCCTTGAGGAGAATGGTCCCAGAGGTGAGGAGGGGTTTCTACCCTTGAGTAACCAGAAAGAGCCACACCACAGATGCCAGCCACAGCCCTGAGGGCACTGGAGTTTCCACCCTCACCCTAATTAATGCCCTGTCTAAGCCCTAATTATCTATTGGCTGAGTGGAGTGTAAGACTGGGAACTTGAGAAAAACAAATATAGGAAGAGAGTGAGAAAAGCAGAAACATGGAGGATGCATGGATGGTGAAAGGGAGAGAGAATGAGACGCAACCACAAGGGGCGTGCTCTGACGCGCGGCCCATCCATTTCCACATTATGTTGCTTTTCTGTCTCTTTTGCTTTATAAAGACTCCACAAAGCTCATTCAAAGCCCTGTGAAATTCCTTTTTTTTTTCTTTTTTCTTTTTTTGTGATCAGGAAATATTGGACCCAACCCAGAATCTGTTCAGCTCAGTCAATCTCTCAAACACCAGCTGCCTCAGTGATGAGTTGGTCTATCCAAGAGGTAGTTATTTAGCCAACAGACAGATGGCCAAGAGTATCAAGTTAGTTGGTGTATTGTTTCTCATTCAGGATGCCCACAGCCAGCCCGGACAGGCAGAAGCCAGAAGCCAGTGGATTCAGAAGCTGTAGCCTCTCACCTTGGAATTGTTCCTAGAATCCTGCAGGTACCCAATTAGCAGGAAAAGGCCAGATTTTGCTTCGTTGAACCCACGATCTAACAAAGAGGAAGCATTATCAGAACCCCAGGGGAAGAAAGTGGCTGAGCCAGTAGCTTGGCCAAAACCAAGACACTCACAGCCTAGCGTGAGGAAGGGAAAACAAGGCCCAGCCATGGAGACGGGCGTCCAGGGGAGGAAAGGCCACCGAGCAACACGCTCCCCCCAGGTGCAGAGGGTGGGTTATTACAGAGCACGAGGAATGCATGAGGGCTAGAGAAGATGTAAGAGAATCTTTGAAACTAGTGTTGTAATTGGAAATACACTCAGAGAAGGTAGCCAAAGTTAGAATCTGCACCACATCGCTTTATTCTTTAACTTCGACAAATATCTATCACATGTGTACTACGCACTCAGAACTGTTCTGGGAAATCAGCTATATTATGGTGAGCAAAAAGAAGTTCCCTTCTGCCCTCATGTAACTCACAACACAATGCGGAAGACAGTTTGAGTCACATGAAAAGACAGTGGATGTGAAATCACAGCCCTGGGGATCACTGTAGATGAAAAGCACACAAAGCTATGAGGTCATAAGATGATCTAACCATGTGTATGATGATGTATATAAAATATCTGTTAGTTAATTTATTGTATATGTTTATACACACACATATACCTGTATCTCTCCACCTTGGGCTTATGTGGGATCTGTCTTCTTATTCCTTAAGTTTCATTCCTGTTTGTTCTCTACTGATATTAACACTTCTATGGATACAATCAGTTTCTCTTCCGAATTTGGTTCATCACAGACAAAAAATTAGTTCTGAACATACCAAGAGCTCTGGTGCATGTTCTTTTCAGCCTGTCTTGCATGGTCTTACGGAAAAGACATGAAGACAAGTGTCCTGCAATCAAATCCACCCCTTCTGCAGCAGCTTCTCAGACCCTTTCTTTCCTCATCTGTGAAATCAGGGTGGTAAGATATCTCAGATAAAGATATAGATAAATATCTATATCTCAGTTAAATGGGAGAATTTATCAGCAATTGAGGCTCCTCCAGACATGGGGGAACCAATGGAGTTGCAATGTATTCCAGGTCAGACCCTAAACTTAGCGCACGGGGGACATTGTGCGTGCGTGCGTGCTAAGTCACTTCAGTCATGTACACTTTGTGACCCCATGGATGCAGCCCCCCAGGCTCTTCCATCCCTGGGATTCTCCAGGCAAGAATACTGGAGTGGGTTGCCATGTCTTTCTCCAGAGGATCCTCCCGACCCAGGGATCGAACCCACGTCTCCTGCATTGGCAGGCGGGTTCTTGACCCCTAGCGCCACTTGGGAAGCCCCGAGGGAAGCACTGCCCAGGTCAAGTGCTCCTGGAATTCTGACAGTGGCGGCTGACAGAAGCTCCCAGGGAGCCCACCACCACTACATGCTCTGTCTGAGTCAAAACAGACTGCCATTTTTTTCAGCTGGGAGACAAAGTGGTTGGCTTGCTTTTAGTGGCCATGTTCTAGGAAGATACCTCTCTTTAAACACGAGGCTCACACGCAACCACGAGACAGGCTCATCTGAGAGAGGCGGTAGGAATGCAGACAGTCAGCTCCTTCGCCAGTTCAGGCCTCCTACCCCACACTCCCCCCAGGCAAGTGCTGTGAAGGGCGGCAGAGACGAGGGTGACCTTGTGGACCAAAGCTTTCTCCCTTTTCCCCCCCGAGAACGACAGAGAAGCTCAGGGCAATGAAAAGCATCTAGGACCTGCAGCTGCCAAATAAATAGTTGGATGACCAGATCCTCAGGACACCTCTGACTGGCTCCCATCCCCACGTGGCTTTCCAGTTCCTCTGACTGTGATGGCTGTTTCCCACAACCCGTGATTGACTTTCACTTTCACTAAATGCATCTCTCAGATACTTTGAGGGATGAGACCCCATGATTAAGAGAATGGGGAAGGAAGGAATAAAAAAGAAAACACAACTCTTTGACCGTTCTTGCAGGAAGCTCACAGATTGCTTGGCGCCTTAGTTTTACCTAGGAGCTTTGCGGGTGTTGCTTAGTCACTGAGTCACATCCGACTCTCTGCGACCCCATGGATGACAGCACGCCAGCCTCCTGTGTCCTTCACTATCTCCTGGAGTTCGCTCAGATTCATGTCCATTGAATTGGTATACTATCTGACCATCTCATCCTCTGTTATCCCCTTCTCCCGCCTTCAATCCTTCCCAGCATCAGGGTCTTTCCCAATGAGTCAGTTCTTCGCATCAGGTGGTCAAAGTATTGGAATTTCTGCTTCAGCGTCAGTCCTTCCAATGAATATTCAGGTTGATTTCCTTTAGGATGGACTAGTTTGATCTTCTTGCAGTCCAAGGGACTCTCAAGAGTCTTCTCCAGCACCACAATTCAAAAGCATCAGTTCTTCCACACTCAGCCTTCTTAAGTTGGGCTTTAGCCAGGCAGAATTATTGCAGCTTAACTCTTGTCAGCCTCATCACTCTAAAACTCAGGCACTCATCTGATGGCTAAAGCTTGCCCACAAATTGACTTTGGTTATTGTGTCTGCACTGGGCGTCTGGAACTTGAGTCTCTCCCCCACTTGGTGAAGCTGTGCTCTCTCCTGTTATAACATTGACGAGGTTCAGTTGTGGCCACTTCTCACCAACAGGCGATGAGCCTTGGTCCAGGGTGCCGTGGTGCACCTTTGCCTTTAGCCAGGAACAGATTCCAGAAATTAACGATAACAGTCACTACTCGCCAAAGGATGCTCCAACTACCGCACAGTTGCACTCATCTCACACGCTAGTAAAGTAATGCTCAAAATTCTCCAAGCCAGGCTTCAGCAAGATGTGAACTTCCAGATGGATTTAGAAAAGGCAGAGGAACTAGAGATCAAATTGCCAACATCCGCTGGATCATGGAAAAAGCAAGAGAGTTCCAGAAAAACATCTATTTCTGCTTTATTGACTATGCCAAAACCTTTGACTGTGTGGATCATAATAAACTGGAAAATTCTGAAAGAGATGGGAATCCAGACCACCTGACCTGCTTCTTGAGAAACCTGTATGCAGGTCAGGAAGCAACAGTTAGAACTGAACATGGAACAACAGACTGGTTCCAAATAGGAATAGGAGTACGTCAAGGCTGTATATTGTCACCCTGCTTATTTAACTTCTATGCAGAGTACATCATGAGATATGCTGGGATGGAGGAAGCACGAGTAGGAATCAAGATTGCCAGGAGAAATATCAATAACCTCAGATATGCAGATGATACCACCCTTATGGCGGAAAGTGAAGAAGAGCTAAAAAGCCTCTTGATGAAAGTGAAAGAGGAGAGTGAAAAAGTTGGCTTAAAGCTCAACATTCAGAAAACTAAGGCCATGGCATCTGGTCCCATCACTTCATGGGAAATAGATGGGGAAACAGTGGAAACAGTGGCTGACATTTTTTGGGGCTCCAAAATCACTGCAGATGGTGATTGCAGCCATGAAATTAAAAGACACTTACTCCTTGGAAGGAAAGTTATGACCAACCTACTTAGCATATTCAAAAGCAGAGACATTACTTTGCCAATAAAGGTCCATCTAATCAAGGCTATGGTTTTTCCAGTAGTCATGTATGGATGTGAGAGTTGGACTGTGAAGAAAGCTGAGCGCCGAAGAATTGATGCTTTTGAACTGTGGTGTTGGAGAAGACTCTTGAGAGTCCCTTGGACTGCAAGGAGATCCAACCAGTCCATCCTAAAGGAGATCAGTCTTGCGTGTTCAATGGAAGGGCTGATGCTGAAGCTGAAACCCAATACTTTGGCCACCTGATGTGAAGAGTTGACTCATTGGAAAAAACCCTGATCCTGGGAGGGATTGGGCCAGGAGGAGAAGGGGATGACAGAGAATGAGATGGTTGGATGGCATCACCGACTCGATGGACATGAGTCTGAGTGAACTCTGGGAGTTGGTGATGGACAGGGAGGCCTGGCGTGCTGCAGTTCATGGGGTCGCAAAGAGTCAGACACGACTGAGCGACTGAACTGAACTGAACTCTTAATTAAGCACCTCCTGTGTTCCTGATACTGAGTTAAGCACCCTGCTTATGTTTCCTTGTTCAATGCCCACCATGAACTATGGGCTAAGTATTATTTTTATAATTGCAATTTTCCTGACTGAAAGAAGGCCTGTAACTTCCCCTGTGGCCATAAAGCCAGTAGAAGATGAAGCTGATCTAAGTGCCCTATTTTCAACCAAAGGAATCATAACGTGACTTCATAAGGACCCTTGGAGGATGTACCCCGCCAGTGGCATCTACAAAATCAGAGTGCCATCTGCTTCAGGTTCATCCAGATGTTGGTTAAGAAACAAATTTCCAATTTGTGAGAAGAACCACCATCTCAGACTAGGGCCAGAGGATGTGCACTGAAGATAAGCCTCCCAGCAGATTCTTATGAGTTGAAGCTACTGATTTGGATGCTACGTTCAGACCCTCCTTGTGTCTGCGACAGAAACGAGCATGACCAGCACAGGCTCCGGCTGCTCTCAGGCGCTGACACGTCCTGGGAGGAGCTGGGCTGAATCTAAAATGTAATCAGCTATTTTGATACTACTATGAGCTTTACCAGTTGCGACGTAATTTTTTTTCTTAAATGTGGACTGGGAGGCTTTGTATGTCTGGGCGTCTTCCTAGACTTTGACTGAATTATTTTTTAGAGTTGGATCAATATGACAAAAGAAAGGAAATTGTAGTTCAACCAATTCAGCTTATGAAAAAGTATGTTAGTTCTTTTTCTCTCCAAACTTTAATTAAGTTTAAATTATAAAAAAATGTCAATGTAGTGGATTTCTATTGGGCAGTCTTTCCAGCACCTTTTCCTTTAAAAAAACATGTTAAATGTGAAACATGAGGTAATACATGATTGCTGTGACCACTCAAATCATAAACTGATGAAGTAAAATTAATAGTTTATTTTCCTTTTATTTTGTTTCTCTACTGTTAACAGTTTGCCATCTAACTTTTCATATTTTTCCTTTGAATAATAAAAATATCCATATCTATATACACTTACAGTCTGTTAACATGGAATCACACATTACAGATTAATCTGTCCCTGGCTCCTTTTCACGTCATTGCATATTACTTGCAGCAGTTTTTTAGGAATTGTACTCTCCTCTGGATCCTGCTCCAGTTTTCCACGTACCTAGTTAGGGGAATCATTCTGTGTGCACTACAAGGGGTGCATGTGATCCCGGGGAGGGGGGCAGGGAGTCAGTCTGTTCCCTGGGATTTGGGGGCACCCTCTGGGTGGATGGATCTGTTACGTGTACAAGTTGGGAGTGTCAGATGCCATTGTCTATCATGTAAGCTTCAGAAAAAGCTGGATTGCAGTGAGCAAAAAATCGTGAAGTTGTGCCAAAGAGAGAGAGAGAGATGGAGATATAGACAGATGATAGACAGATAGATAGATGATAGATCTAGATATTTAATAGAAGATGATAGATAAATTGATAGATGATAGATAGACAGAGGAAAGGCAACATTCTGGGTTATCCACAAGGCTTCACTACATTCCCAAGGTTCAGTTTTGCCCTTAGACTTGTGACATAGAGTCCTTCCAGTAAATCCCCTTTGTCTCATTGGCCTCCCTTTCTTGGACCTAAACATGGATCAAAATTTTCAAGATCCCTCTTAAAAAAAACAAACAACCCAATCAAAAGATGGGCAGAAGACTTAAATAGATATTTTCCAAAGAAGATAAGCAGATGGCCAATAGGCACATGAAAAGATGTTCAGTTCAGTTCAGTCGCTCAGTCGTGTCCGACTCTGCCACCCCACGAACCACAGCACACCAGGCCGCCCTGTCCATCACCAACTCCCGGAGTTCACCCAAACTCATGTCCATTGAGTCAGTGATGCCATCCAGCCATCTCATCCTCTGTCATCCCCTTCTCCTCCTGGCCCAATCCCTCCCAGGATCAGGGTTTTTTCCAATGAGTCAACTCTTCACATCAGGTGGCCAAAGTATTGGGTTTCAGCTTCAGCATCAGCCCTTCCATTGAACACGCAAGACTGATCTCCTTTAGGATGGACTGGTTGGATCTCCTTGCAGTCCAAGGGACTCTCAAGAGTCTTCTCCAACACCACAGTTCAAAAGCATCAATTCTTCGGCGCTCAGCTTTCTTCACAGTCCAACTCTCACATCCATACATGACCACTGGAAAAACCATAGCCTTGACTAGACAGACCTTTGTTGGCAAAGTAATGTCTCTGCTTTTGAATATGCTAAGTAGGTTGGTCATAACTTTTCTTCCAAGGAATAAGTGTCTTTTAATTTCATGGCTGCAATCACCATCTGCAGTGATTCTGGAGCCCCCCAAAATAAAGTCTGACACTGTTTCCATTGTTTCCCCATCTATTTCCCATGAAGTGATGGGACCGGATACCATGATCTTCATTTTCTGAATGTTGAGCTTTAAGCCAACTTTTTCATTCTCCTCTTTCACTTTCATCAAGAGGCTCTTTAGTTCCTCTTCACTTTCTGCCATAAGGGTGGTGTTATCTGCATATCTGAGGTTATTGATATTTCTCCCGGCAATCTTGATTCCAGTTTGTGTTTCTTCCAGTCCAGTGTTTCTCATGGTGTACACTGCATATAAGTTAAATAAGCAGGGTGACAATATACAGCCTTGACGTACTCCTTCTCCTATTTGGAACCAGTCTGTTGTTCCATGTCCAGTTCTAACTGTTGCTGCCTGACCTGCATATAGGCTTCTTAAAAGGCAGGTCAGGTGGTCTGGTATTCCCATCTCTTTCAGAATTTTGCACAGTTTATTGTGATCCACACAGTCAAAGGTTTTGGCATAGTCAATAAGGCAGAAATAGATGTTTTTCTGGAACTCTCTTGCTTTTTCCATGATCCAGCAGATGTTGGCAATTTGATCTCTGGTTCCTCTGCCTTTTCAAAAACCAGCTTGAACAAAGATGTTGAACATCACTAATTATTAAAAGAAAGAAAGTGATAGTCACTGAATTGTGTCCAACTCTTTGAGAGCCGGTGGACTGTGGCCTGCCAGGCTCCTCTGTCCATGGAGTTCTCCAGGCAAAAATACTGCAGTGGGTTGCCATGCCTTTCTCCAGGGGACCTTCCTGACCCAGGGATTGAATCAGGGTCCTGAATTGCAGGCAGACACTTTATTAGAGTGGATTTGATCCTGATAATTTATCGCTAATTATTAGAGAAATGCAAATCAAACTACAATGAGGTATCACCTCACACCAGTCAGAATGGCCATCATCAAAATGTCTACAAAAAATAAATGCTGGAGAAGGTGTGGAGGAAAAGGGAGCCTCCTGCACTGTCGCTGGGAAGGCAGAGTGGCGTAGCCACTACGGAGAACAGCACGGAGGCGCCTGGACACTAAAAACAGAGCCACATATGACCCCATAATCCTGCTCCTGGGTATATACCCAGAAGGTGGAAAACTCTAATTTGGAAAGATATCAGTATTTGGAAAGCACCCCAGTATTCATAGTGGAACTATTCACAGTAGCCGAGACATTGGAAGCAACCAGAATGTCCGTGAATAGATGGATGAACGGATAAAGAAAATGAGGTGCATAAATACAATGGAATGTTACTGACAACAGGAGCATTTCTTTCCTATGCAAGAATAGTTCAGGTTTTAATTTACTTTTAATAATTTACTTTACAATGTGCACAGGTGCAGAGAAGTGAAATTGCTAAAGGTCTAGCAACAGAATTCCTAGCGTCAAATGCAACCTGGGAATCTCAGAAAAGTGACACATTTGGATCAAAATCATAACTAGGATTTTTAATAGTACATCTGCAACAAGGAAGGAAGAGAAATGAGGTAGGTAGAGAGGGAAGGAAGAAGGAAGGAAGGAAGAAGCAGATGTGTGTGTGGCTGGAATGAAACTTGGGTTTGATCCTGTTTTTCCTCCTGGGGATGCTGGAGCTGGAGAAGGCTTGGGGAGCAGGTGATGCTTCTGAACCCCAAATGTTAGGAAAACATGTCCCATAGGCAGGGGATTGGATTTGGTAATGTCTTTTGGCTGGAGATGCATGGGCTTGTGTGGTATGAGTTCTGGGATATAGCTCTAATGAGGATCCTGAATGGCGAGGAACAGTAGTAAGTTACTACAGCCAGCTCAAGTGAAATGAGTTTTATTACAAGGATGCAGGAGCCTCTCAAAAAGCTCAAGGTTGCTGGACATCCTGTGAATAGGAGTTAACAAACGAGACGGCTCGCCCCCTCTCTTCTTCCGTTTCTCAGAAGTGCGGAGAGTTGGCCTCTGTCCACCAGCGTGGCCACCCCCGTTTCTTCCAGCATGCTTGTCTGCTTAATCCTGTGGACGGCCCATTCAGGAGATGACAGGCCTCTCCCCTGCAGGACCCAGCGCTAACTAGAGACCATCTGTGTCCCACTCAGATCCCAGAGAAAAGCACCAGCCCCACTTTATCTGGTGGAATCGGGACACAGAAGCATAGGCTTCTGGTGCCGGATGGACTGACAGCCCTGGAACCCAGGGCCTCCCCTTGTTCAGTCACCTATGGTGGGAACGGGAGACAAAGCCTGTGATTTACGATATCAGATTGCTTCTCCAGTAGGAGTCAAAAGAAAATGCAGTGTTCCACATCTTTAGAACCCCCTAAATAGGGGACATCTGTTAGTAAGGAACCAAGACTTTCACCTCCAACTACCTGGGAGGCAATGCATTTAAATTTTACTGAGAGAGATTCATATAAGCCAGTTTATATTATAAGATGAATGACTGATACTGACATTCTCTCTGGAGGAGTCAGTCATTTCACAATCAATTTCTGAGTCCTTAATATGGTCACTGTACTGGATTTGGGGGCTACAAAATGAGTACTTTGTAGAGAGGAAAGGAGAGAGGGAAGAAGTTTCTTTAAACCTGAGTTCTTGCAGGAAGAAAGACACCCAGGGAAGAAAAGGATGCTGGGAGAATATATTGGGGTTGGAGGGAAAGACAACTTATCGACTATTTAACAATGTTGTAGTCAACAGAGCTTTTTTTCCTCAAAGTTCTTCCAGCCTGAAATTGAACAGCCCAGGCCTTAGTTACTGAAGAGCTGTTTTGGACCAGAAAGGCAGAGTGCTGCTACAGGAGGAAAAGGGAGCCAAGTTAGATCCAGTCCCTGTCCCCAAAAGCCAGCATCAAAGGACAAGAAGCTTCAGCTGCTCTCCCAGTGCTGAAAGCCAGGAGAGAGGTGCAAAGTGCAGCCAGGGTTCAGGTGAAAAGCTGTGCTAGGCTTGGGGTGGATCAGTGACTCAACAGATTTACAAATAGCACAGCACGTGGCCCCACAATCAGGGCTGACACTGGCCTCACTGGAGCGCACTCTGCAGGCCCCTTTGGCTCCAGGAACCTTAGTCGCAAGGTTATATGGAGGTAGGGGCTGGGAAATACCAACTGGTAGAAGTATTTCTGATTTTAACAGCTGGAGCTGCAGTGCGATGCCTGCGGCTCAACACACAGCCCTCTGGAAGGACCGGATGAGGGACAAGCCTGGAGACCAGGTCTGTCTGCTGTCTGGAGCAGCTCGAATTCAGGCTCAGGAGGGTGTTCTTTCAGGAAGGAGTAGGAAGCCATCCACCTGGGAGACATTGCTCAATGTACACCTTCTGTTTGATTAAATACTTCGGGCCTGTCCTCTGGGACAGCTGGGCAGCTGTGAGTCTGAAAGGAATTTGGGAAGGGAGTGATGACCCCAAAGCATCACAGAAGTAGAGGGCCCATGGGGCCTTGATTAGTGGAGCCCCTCCGTCTCAGAAAGGTGAGTGACTTGGTTAAGCTCACGCAGCGGGTCACCAGACAAGCCTTTCCCTCCCAGCGGAGGCTGCAGAGGAGGCCGCTAAGCCGTGCCAATCAGAGGCCAAGATGGCACTGGGCAGGCACAGGGCGAGGGCGGCACGCGGAGAGGGGGAGAGGGGCAGTGTTCTCCGGAGGGGTTGGCTGTTGGAGGGCTAAGGCTCCGGAGGACTGATTGTTGTTAACTCCCTTTCTCTCCTGGCCTTGCCTGGGGTGGACTGGCGCTGTGGGGGGAAGGCGCACCCAGAGGCGTGTGAGGCCGCCCTTCCCAGAGCAGGAGGCCGCGGGCGCCTGCTCCCAGCGGCTCCGGCTCACCCCAAGGCTCCCCGGAGGTCTCCGGGCCCTCGGGCTTGGCGAGGCCGGCGCTGCGCTGGGCGCGGTCGGGCCGGCGGCGCGGGCCCCTGGGTCCCCAGCCGCGCGCTGCGCGAGGCCGCTGCCGCCCTTCGCTCCGCGGGCGGGGCTGGTAGCGCCGAGCTCCTCTGGGCGGCGGAGTCCCGGGCCGCCTCGGCCCCCTCCGCCAGCCCGCCCCGAGCAGGGGGCGAGCCGGCGCGGAAGCCGGGCGGGCGCGGGGCGCTTGGCGCCCGCCCCTCACACAGTCTGGGTGCCGCGCGCCCCCGGGGCTGGGGGGCCTCCGACCTCGGCGGCCAGCAGAGCTGTGCGCCTCGCGCGCCGGGGGTCTGTTCCAGGCCAGGCGGGAGCTGCTCAGCTAGGGTCCTCGGCCGCCTTCCCCTTCCCGGGGGGTCGGCAGGCTGAGCACCGAGCCAAGCCCAGCCGGCGTGCGCTCCTATAAATAGCGCGCGTGTGCCCGCCTCGCGCCCCCCGGCTGCGCGAGGACACGGAAAGTTGTGCGCGGGGGCTCGCGGCGCGCGGCGGCGGCGGGCTAGGGCTCCGGGGCCAGCAGCCCGGCGCCGTGCGGCGGATCCCGCGGATTTTTGCCTCCGTGCTGGGGACCCGGCTAGCCGCTGCCGCCCTGCCGCCTTCCGAGAGACGCCACGCTCTGGGGAATTTTTTGACCAAGCGAAATCGAGAGTCGCTAGAGACCTGGTTATGAACACAGCCGCGCGTTCTTCCCGCTCCGGGAAACACCTTCGGCTTCTGTAAATCCGTCCCCGCCGCCAGCCGGAGACGAGCCGGGACGACCCTGGCCCCGACCGGCCCCCAGCATCCCGGGGCTTCTCCGAGCCCCCTTGGTTTTTCCTGCTGCGCGCTTCACCTGGGGGAGCTTAGGTTTGGGGTGAGGATTTCTGATCATTTTCCTCTTTGAGGGGTGAACGGGAGGGTTCGGCGACTTAGATGTCTGGGAACAAGGGAGGGTGAGGGGGTCCCAGGCAGGGCTGATCTCGGGCGGAGGAGGGCGGGGGAGGGGGTTCTGCATGAGCTCCTTAAAGGACGAAGGTAGCAGAGCCAGCGAGACAGCGCGAGGAGGGACTCTGACTTCAAACCACGGAGCTGCCGGAGGTGTGCGCGCCGCCGCCGGCCCCGCCGCGTGGTGCATCTAGCCGCCCGCACCGTCCCCAGCGCCGGGGTCCCGGGGAGGAGGCCACGCGGGCACGCGGGAGCGCCGGCCGGCTGCGGCGGCCCCCAGCCTCGCTCGCCATGGGCCCCGGGCGCCGGGCGCCGGCCGCGCTGCCGGCCCTGCTGCTGGCCCTCGCCTTGCCGGGGCTGCGCGTCTGGGCGCAGAATGACACGGAGCCCATCGTGCTGGAGGGCAAGTGCCTCGTGGTGTGCGACTCGAACCCGGCCACGGACTCCAAGGGGTCCTCCTCCTCACCCCTGGGGATCTCAGTCCGGGCGGCCAACTCCAAGGTCGCCTTCTCGGCGGTGCGCAGCACCAACCACGAGCCGTCCGAGATGAGCAACAAGACGCGCATCATTTACTTCGACCAGGTCAGAGCCCCGGGCGCGCGGGAGGCCAGGGCTCGGGCGGCGGGAGGGGCGACGTGCAGGCGGCTGAGCCCCGGGTCGTCTGCTCGGGCCGAGCCACTCTGATTGCGGTGCAGGGAGCCGGGTCGGCACTGGCGTCTCCGCGCGTCGGGATCTGAAACTTCTGAGGTCTCCCCCGCCCAGCCCGCCCCCACTCCCTCCTGGCCTCCGGAGAGCTGCTGGGGCGATGGGCGAGGGGCTGGCAGCTCAGAGCCGCAGGGAGAGCTCGAGACACGTTGAGCAGCAACAGGTCTGCTGGAGCCGGCGGGTCCTGGTCCCTGCAGCTCGCCCGTCTCTCGGCTCGAGCCTGGCGCCCGGCCTCCACTCCTGCGGGGGCCGCGGAGGCCGTCCAAGGCAAGCAGGGGACTCTTTCCAGGGCTGAACAGATGATGTGTTCCTCCCGGATGGAGAAGCTTCTCCCTAGAGGGAGCCCTGGGCGGGCTGGGCTGGGAGGAGTCCACACTCTGCACAGACCCCGCAGGGGGCTGCGGAGGTGGCAGCGGGGGCCCCGGTCGGATCTCGCCCCCTGTTTGGTGCCAAGCGCGGCTGCAGCAGAAAGCCCTCCTCCGCTACTTGGAAAAGTTGAGAGGAGGAGAGAAGCAATGGGCAGCGGCGCCTAGCCCCTGTGGGAGCCTTCCTCCATCCCCCCCCGCTGCCCTTTTCAGAGACCCGCGGGGAGAGAGGGCTGGGGGCTAGGACAGGGGACTGGGAGCGACTGGTGGCCGCTGGAGCTTCGTCTTGGCGATCGGAGCTCGGGGGTCTAGCGGCTGAGAAACTCCAGGATGTCGGCTGAGGAAGGAGTCCT
This sequence comes from Oryx dammah, assembly GCF_014754425.2. NCBI lineage: Eukaryota > Metazoa > Chordata > Mammalia > Artiodactyla > Bovidae > Oryx > Oryx dammah. Next base: position 185,503 of record NW_024070194.1, read on the forward strand.
GAAACTGAAAACAGACTTCAGGCTGATCATTTCGACCTCTGCCGCACCCGGAGTCTTTTAAATTCCAAAGTCGTGTGTGTGGTTCACAGTGGCATGCCACATGGGCACGAGCAAGGGCTAAGTGGTGCTGTAGGATGTGCCGGGAGCGATGAGGTGACATTTCTCTTCCTTACTTAATTGTTACCAAGTAATGTACTCTCCAGCTGGTCAAAGGCAGAGAATGCCTGTCTGGGGCTTCCTATCGAATAGCCATCATTTTAAAAGCATTAGCAACCCCTTTGGGTTTTGGTGCAGTGTTTTTCATCTTGATGGAAACAAAGTCTAGCACGACCCCTGGTCTGTATTTCAGTGCATTAATTAGATGCTGTGGACACTGCACCGTCCTCTGTACATTGCATTGTGTTCAGTGACCTTTCTGTCATTTAGAAGAGAAGGGTTTGCTCTCCTGTTCTGGGTGCTCCTGCATCTTAGAGACAATAAGACACATTTGGTAATAAATCTCGAGGTGTCTGGGTGCTCTAATTACAATGTACAGTCAACATTCAGCCTTATGTGTAGTCAACACTAATCAGCTAGCTCCATTATTGCTAATGAATTATGCTACTTGTGTCTGATACAGGGAGTCCCTGCTAAGTATCTCAAATTATTTTAAATGTGCTTAAACAAATCTTTGTAAAACCTCTGTTGGTAAGTATTGCATAGCTGGTAATTTGTTGCTGAAAGACTATCGATAATAGGGGTAAGAAGAAGAAATCTGATGCTTACTTGGAGAAAGGACTAATCTCAGAATAAAATGATACACACACGCATTTTAAGTCGGGTGTTGAGCCTGGTACATCTACCTGACCGGCACTATATTCCGAAGCGTTGCTCACAGGTAATAGTATGTCTAGGGAATTATGCACAGGGCTTCATGTTAGCCTGAATGTAGTGTTTAAAAGAAATAGTAGCAGATTGCCATTGATATGGGGAAAGTGTACTGTTGTAAGGACATCTGATTTTTCTGAATGCCGCTTCTAGATTTATTTCTTGGAGAGAAATGGAAGAAACCTTAGTTGTATCCTGCCTGCTACCCCCATCCCCAATATGCACACACACACACACACACTCTCTCTCACTCTTAGGTCTTCTATTGAAATGCAGAGCTAATTTCATTATCAGTAGAACTAAGCTGAACATCTTGGAATACAGAATGCACTGTTGTTTTCTTGGGAACCAGCACTTGATTTCACTCTTCCTTTTTGTCCCTTGAACTTTTAAACAAACGGCAGGCAATTGATCAGGGGACAGACACTGACTAACCCTGGAGGGAACAGAGAATGCCACCTGTTTCACAGTCTCTACTCCCTGGCAGCCTGCAAAGGCTGAGTCATGGCCAAATAGTTATAGTTAAGACCTGGGTGGCATAGGAGGGGAACGCATGGCTGTGGATCTGAGCTGAGGCTTGGCAGGGGCTCAGAGGAGGGCCGGGCGTTTGCCTTACTCCGGCACCAACTGTTCGGTGTCATGGATCATGCCGCCCAGTGGAGGGAGCGTCCATACCTCTGTCCAGGAGGGCCTGCAGAGAGCCGCAGACGCGATTGGCTGGCCCAGAAAGCCACCCCTGGACATGCAAGGCTCCAGAGGGTGGGCGTGTAGAAGTGGGGCTGATGCCTTTTTCTGACTCTGAAGGTAGAGCCAGTGTTTATAAGCCCCACATGTTCAGAGCCAGCCGGCCTTGCTGGAAATCAAGGCATGAATACAAAGCTCTGACTTTATTATTTTTTTTTTTTTTGTCTAACGTTAAAAAGACGAGGAACCTTCCAACATTCAAATCCGTTTTCCAAGTCACTAAAGGAAAAGGGGAATAGAACTCCATGTTTTATTTTCTGTGGTTTTTTAAAGTTAGTTTTCTTTGTAAAGAAAGAAAATAGGAAGGAAAAGAAAGGGGAAGGAAGAACACTGATTTTACTTACAGAGAGTATTGTAATAGTTGACTGTGTTTATTCTTTTTATTTGTAGATTCTAGTAAACGTGGGTAATTTTTTCACCCTGGAGTCTGTCTTTGTAGCACCCAGAAAAGGAATTTACAGTTTCAGTTTTCACGTAATTAAAGTATACCAGAGCCAAACAATACAGGTATGTCTTTTGACCTGCCCCCTCTCTACCCTGAAATGACAGTGTTTATCTATAGTGGGCTATGTATTTAAGTATTTATGTGTTTTCATTGTAAAAATAGCCATCTTCATAGTAGTTTATTTTTAAAACGTAATTTCCAAGAACGGCTTCTATGAAGCATAGAAGCATATAGAAAAATATGTGACAAGAAGCATATAGAAAAATACACAATTAAACTTATTACCTTAATAACAACCAGTCACTTAAAAAGCATAGTTTTTAAAGCTACTTTTCTTTGTTAAGAAAGAAATTAGGAAGGAAAGAAGGAAATAGTAAAAATTCAGTGGCACAAATCTCTTTATAAGACTTTGGCTGCTTTTAATGCATATGCAAAAATTACCTGAATTTTTAACAACAACAACAACAAAAATAGTAAGACTATCAGAGTTTCACAAGCACCTACTAAATAAAAAAAACAAATTTGCTGTCATTGTTAAAAATCATGAACTGCATTTAACAACTAAGAGCAAGAATAAATTGCTGAAGGAACAATTATTCAATATACTTTTAAAGAAAGGATATGCTATGCTTATCTTCTAGGTAGTTTATCCTCAGCTACTCTAAAATTAGTGACTTCTTACCAATTGCAGTTCCACAGTTAATATATTTTGTGCTGTGCTTTCTAAGGAACAGGCTTGAACTCACACTCAAGGACAATGATGGCTCTAATTCCTATAATATTCAAATGTGCGGACACTCAGTAATACCAGTACGTGTCTGTGGAATTCTAAGATACTTTTTAAATCATCTGTTCATTGTATGTATTGTATATTGGTGGTGGTGGTTTAGTTGCTAAGTTATGTATGAACTCTTATGACCCCATGGACTAATAGCCTACCAGGCTCCTCTGTCCATGGGATTGTCCAGGCAAGAATACTGGAGTGGGTTGCCGTTTCCTTCTCCAGGGGATCTTCCCGACCCAGGGATCGAACCCATGTCTCCTGCACTGCAGGCAGATTCTTTACCACTGAGTCACATTGTGTCCAGATGAATGTTAGATTACACATCTACAAGTGAATGGATAAATTGATCAGCCTCATACTTAATTTATTCAATATTAATTTTTGACATAAAAGGAATGAATATCTAGTAAACAAATTTACTCCAATGGAAAAGCTCTTCCCAAACTCCAATATTTAGAAATTTAGATAATATTTGACACAGTATAATCAAAATTTTACTATGGAGGGAAGGTAACAAATTTGATTTGATTTGTTGCTAATTATCCGTCATTAAAATATTCAGTGGTAGTAGTGATTATTATTTTTAATGCACATTTCTTATCAGGGAAAACACAAGAAATCACAGTGGACAGTCATATTCTATAATTTCAGCTGATGTTTATTTAGCATATGCATGTCTCAGCTGTACAGTAAACCTGCAGAGATATTAGTAGAGCCTTGCGGTCCCCGAGTTTCTCTGAGCAAAGGGCATGGGGTTATTTTTATTAATGTACTGGGAAGCCACAGGCATGTGTCCTTACCAAAAACTTACTGTTGAATATGAGAGAGAAATAAAGTAGTAGGCCTAACTTATGTCCTGAAGGGGAGTCAAGTTTCACATGGCTAGATTTTTCTCTATGGATGGGGATCTTCTGTGAGTATTTAAGGAAATTTTTGTGGGAGAAATTAATTTTTTTCAAGTTAAAAAGATCAGCTCAGTAAGATCATACGAAGCCTAGCCACCACAGTTAGCTAATTTGAAAGGAAAGAGATGTGTTTACTGGACATCAGATACTTTACCAGGCTGATCATCTTAGACTTTATCCGCCCTGACCCTTGTAGATGTTTTGTAGAAAGATGCTTGCTTTCTTCCTTCCTTCCCTCCCACTGCCCCCTCCCTTCTTTTCCTTGTTTCTTTCTTTCTATTGCAGAAGAGTCGATTCGCAGTATTGTTCGTTTCAGGTGAACATAGCAATTCAGTACTTTTGTAGATTACGCCCCACCTGAGGCGACGGTACAGTGACGGCTGCGTCTCCCTGTGCTGTACACACGTAGCCTGGGGGCCTATCCGTTGTCTCCCTGTGCTGTACACACGTAGCCTGGGGGCCTATCCGTTTGCTTCGTAGTCAGCGTTGCCTCCTAACCCCCTGCCCCTTCTTCCCGTCCCCTTCCCTCCCCTCACTGGTATCCCTGGCTGGTTCTCTGTAACCGCGAATCTGTTTCCCTTCCATTCATCCATTTGACGCAAGCGAGAGCTCTTCGGTGTCTTGTTTTGTTTTGTTCCTTATAGGTTAACCTGATGTTGAACGGAAAGCCAGTCATATCTGCCTTCGCCGGGGATAAAGACGTGACCCGCGAGGCCGCCACGAACGGGGTCCTGCTCTACCTGGATAAGGAGGATAAGGTTTACCTAAAGCTGGAGAAGGGGAACCTGCTCGGGGGCTGGCAGTACTCCACGTTCTCGGGCTTCCTGGTGTTCCCCCTGTAGGGCCCGGGCCGCGATGCTCCCCGGGAGGGGCGGCCACGCCTGACTTCCTGAGGATCGCTTCCGCTTCCCCGGACTGCTGTCTTTCACTGGTTCTTGTGGGCGAATGCGTATTCTCTGTAAGGATGCTGGGCCTGTCGGAACCAGTACCGAGCTCCACAGATTATTTTTGTGTGTGTTTCCGTGTAACTCAGATCGGGACTCAAAACAGTTGATACCCATCTATGCTTAAGTGTAACAATTCAAAGCTGTCTGCAAGGTTTATCCTGAATTTACTTTTCTGGAATCACTGAATTTGTTGCAGATGTGGCATTTTATTTATTTAGTTTTCAAAGACCGGCAACCGGGTCTGAGAATCAGAGAGCTCTATACGTGGAATTCTGACTTCAATCAACCAATCGTGTGATCCTGCCAAAGAAACGTGTGCTGTGTCCAGATACTGGTTACACTTGCTTTTATTCCTTTGGGATTAGTTTGTTCAGTTCTCTTAAGGTAATTTATGACTTTGTGTCTTCTCAACAAATAGGGTAATGGCTTGCCCTCAAATTTACTCTATGAGATCACCCACACGACTTCCCTTAAAAAAAAAAAGAATGCTTCATAGTTGTATTTTAATTATATATGTGAAAGAGTCATATTTTCCAAATTATATTTTCTAATAGGAAGAATAGATCATAATTCTAGCACAGAAAAAGTTGCATATCTGAATTCTTCAGTGCTCAATCCTCAAACCTACGCAAAACAGCTCTCCTCCACGGGAAATCTTATAGTTTATTGCTCATTTTAATTAACATGATTGATAATAGCCACTTTATTAAAAACCTAAGGGATTTTTGTTTCCTTAGACATGACTACTTTATTAACTGGAGATGGGATGCCCTTGTTTTTAATTATACCTATTTTTCAAACCTTCTGTTGTGTTTGAAGTATCATCTGGTTTTGCCTTAACTCCTAAAATTGCTTAGATTTATCTGTTCAGCTAATAGTGAATCCAAATATTCCATATCTGAACTTAGTACAATATCTTATTTTGTCTTTTGTACAGGTCATATGAATTCATAAAATTATTTATGTCTCTGTTACAGAATAAAGATTAATATATGTTAGTTGAATTGTTCGGTCCTTTCAGGCTTGGAAATATGGATCTTACATGATTTATTCCCTCTCTCTTACCAACTCTCTCTCCCTCCCTCCCTCACCCCTGTCCTTTCTTCCTGTCTCTCATTTCTTGGTCTTGGAGCTGAAGAAAAGCTTTCTGGATTTCTAGAGAATGTCCCTCAACTGGCATAGGAAATCTTTACCATGTTTAATTTGTCCAGATTCAGGAGTGGTGAGCTTGGCAAAAGAGGATCAATGAGCTTGGTAAAGTCTCCTTTCAGAATAATCCCCTGTTAGGAAGTTAAGTTTTAAAAGGTCCACTGAAGCATCGTGAAGGGCTCAGTGGATGAACGAGTGGCGATGCAAATAAAGACCAATATTTTCAAACAGAAGACTTGAGGGAGAGTTCTGCCCTCTACTCAGCACTAGCAGGCGAGCAGAAGCCCCCTTTCTTTTCAGGAGGAACTATAATGACAGATGTCTCCCCTGGAGATTTGGCTCCGTTTCCTGGTCGGTTTTCAATTAAAACAAATCTGGGTGCCCCCTTCTGTAGTCTGTGGCATTGGGGGGCTCTTGTGGGGTTCTGTGGGGGGAAACGTGCAGGCAGCCCCCCAGTATAATTGTAATTAATCACCACGTCAAAACATGCGTTCATCACAGAAAGAGATTCTGTTCCCGAGAAGAATTTTCTGGAGATATTGGCAGTGGATCCACAATGTTTTGCTTGGCAGATTATCCCCCAGCTGGCATTCCGTCAAAGATCTTCCTCCTCTGTGACTGTGTAACGTGGGAGCCAGCCTTGCACACGGGACTTTCACCTAAACTGCCTCCTCTGCAAGTGTGCTCGGTCTCACGCGACCTTCCCCACAGCTCTCTGTGTGCAGGGTTTGTGTCTCTACATTGCAAAAGAGCGAACTGTACTTGAATGAATATGCTATTAGTCATTGTTTTGGCAAAATGGCTTAAGAGTATTGGGAATTTCCAAGAGATACCTGTGATAAGACAGAGAAAGTTTGGTGCTTAGCAAAGTAGACTGATGTAGAGCATCTATTAAAAACAGACTCAGGGCCAAGCTTTGGGGCTTGCCCTTATTTTTCTGAACATAGAAGAACACTGGCAAAGAGCTTGACTTTAATTCCTAAGGGCTTCCCAGGTGGCTCAGATGGTTAAGAATCCACCTGCAATGCAGGAGACCCGGGTTTGATCCCTGGGTTGGGAAGATCCCCTGGAGGAGGGCCTGGCAACCCATTCCAATATTCTCGCCTGGAGAATCCCATGAACAGAGGAGCCTGGCAGGCTACAGCCCATGGGGTCTCAAAGAGTCAGACACGCTGAAGTGACTTAGCTTGCAGCAGGCACACAGGCCAAGCAGGGAAGTAGGGAGGGTATTAAAAATTGGAACGGTAAAAGGAAGAGCACTGAGTTTGAGTGGGCCAACTGAAAATCAGGAGGCAGTGGCGTCCGAGTATTTCCATAAATGCAGCCAGATGCTCATGTGCTATGGCTTGAAAATACTTTTCAGAAATTGCTCAGTCCACAGAAATGGTAATTGAGCACAGTGTTCACATTGGCCTGTCTGCATTAATGAATGCCAGTGCACTCCCTTCCTAGATGTTCCTTATCTCCTTTGACTGTTCCTTGATCTATCGATCAGCAAAAGCAAGCAGTTTTCTGTAGCGAGCATTGTCCCAAGAAAGAATCCCAAGAAAATGAAACTGAAGGAAAGAAGGAGCTTGTGTGTAGGCTCTCCATGAGTCCACGTGCTTTTGGGGTCTCCTTGTGGTCTTGGATTCTGTTAGAGCCTAGTTATCTTGTTAAATTTTTGTTTTAATTCTTTCTTGTTTTCCATTTTTGGATTTACAGCTGTTTTCCCCATTCTTTTTGGTTTCTAGATACCTGGATAGCTGAGTGTCTTTTTTTTCTTTAGCAAGTTACTGCTTTTACTCTTGGAATAAATATCTTCAACCAACATTGTTTAAACTATTCTTATAATGTGTTACATGCTTTGCTAGGTACTGAGTTTATAGAAGTGGTGACAGCTGCTCTTTTTAGAGCTCCTTAGACAGTAAACACTGGAGAAGGCAACGGCAACCCACTCTAGTACTCTTGCCTGGAAAATCCCATGGATGGAGGAGCCTGGTAGGCTGTAGTCCAGGGGGTCACGAAGAGTCGGACACTTGCTGAGCAACTTCCCTTTCACTTTTCACTTTCATGCATTGGAGAAGGAAATGGCAACCCACTCCAGTGTTCTTAACTGGAGAATCCCAGGGACAGCGGAGCCTGGTGGGCTGCCGTCTGTGGGGTTCCACAGAGTCGGACACGACTGAAGCGACTTAGCAGCTGCAGCAGACAGTAAACACAGCTGGAAACCTCACAGAGGTCTGAAAGTGTGGTTTCTACTTCGTCTTCTGACTGAGGGTCGTAGGCTTTCCCAGTCCACATTCACTGCTTAAACCCTCTGTATTCAGGCCGCAGGGAATGCTGCTCAGTGTTATGCAGCAGCCTGGAGGGAGAGGAGTTTGGAGGAGAAGGGATGCATGTATGTGCATGGCTGAGTCCCTTCTCTGTTCACATGAAACTATCATAATATTGATAATCAGCTATATCCCAATACAAAATAAAAAAACTAAAAAATAAGTGTATTTCTACGGACCGATAGTGCCCTTATCACAGAAGCTTCTTAGAAAGCCAGGGAGGGTTTAGGCTTCCCCAAACCTGCTGAATCAGCATCTGCATCTTTAACGAGGCCTTTGCCCCTCCCACCGCATGGTTCACGGACACAGTAGAGTTTACGAGGCTGTATCTTCAAAGAAAACCCAGACCACCTGCCCCAGAATAGCGTCTGGGCTTCAGACGGTTGAACCAGATCCCCAGGTGATCCTGACAGCGCCGGCGCATTCAGGCGCGGTTGTTTCCTTTGCAGTGACCCTCGAGTCCAAGCGCTTTTACGATCCTCCCTGTTCTAACGGGGGGAGCCCGGGACAGTGAGCACGAGGCCTGCGCGCAGTCAGCCCGAGACTCCGCGCTGTGCCGAGAAGGCCGTGGAAGGGCTGCCGCAGGACCCCACCTCGACGAGCGCGGGGAGACCCGGCCTGAGATGGAGGTGAGTCACCATGAACGCGGCGCCTCGTTGGGGAAAGAAGAGCCTCGGCGACAGGCCTCATTTCGTCGGCGTTCCTCCTGAAATAAAGGTGTAGGCGCAGCTTGCTTTTCTTTATGGCTGAAGCGACCCTTCTCCGGCGATTGTAGGCCCTGTGTCTAAGGGCACTTGGCATTTGGCTTCAGAAGACAGTGTTCAGCTTAATAAAGTGTGTGTGTGTGACAGAGAATGGGGGAAGATATTCAGAAGGATCCAAGATGTGAGCAATTTCCAGGAGGCTGGAAAGTACGTTTAAAATTCATCCAAGGGCTTTCTCAACAATTGTTTGGTCCAATTGTTGATATTTATTTAATGGAGGAAATGTATCATCATAGGCACTGAGCTAAGGAAGTCTTTATTTCCCACGGGGTTACCTTGAGAACATAGATTTTGACCCTCTGACTTTCCAGGCTCTGGGGTTTTTGAGGAAAGCTCGTCCCTGGGGGACGAGGGCCGCTGACAAGCAGCGGTGGTGCCTGAGAGTTGGGGGCGGCGTCTCTGCTTAGTGTCGTTTTCTTTCTCCTGCTTTTGTTTGTTGCGTCTCAGGTTTCAGCTTGGATGTCACGGTACAATCAGTAAGGGAAGAGCGTGCAGGGTGATGAATGCAGGTGGTCGCTCTGTTCGCATCCCTTTCTTTTCCTTCAGGACAAGAGGGGAACGTGGCTTGAAATGATCTGTCTGTTGGGCGGGTTTCCTTCCTGGTCTTCCAGAAGGAAGGCGATGGTGCAAGCAAGAGCAGGCCTGCCGCCCACTTCTGGACGTCGGGGGTCCACGGACCGTGCACTCAGCGAGGCTGCAGCTCATCACACTCGGAATGGCTTCTGGTGTCCGTGTGTGGAAATGGCCATCCCCTGGCAAGGATATGGCTTTAACATCCGGGATGGGGTGTTACCACACAGCAAAGAGGGCTGTTACCTTTGGCCACGGAATTTAAGGACTGCATCTCCACTAAACCGTCAGCTCAGGAGGAACCTTTAGCTGCCGAGTGATACGACAGTTTCCCTCACTTTGTCCTCTGCAGCCCGCGGTCCTGACTGGACGGTTATCCTGTCTCCAAAAGCGATGGCCAGCCTGCGTGATTCTGCTCTGGGGCTCTGGGGTCAGGGGGCTTTGATTCTGTTCTAAGTTTACGTGAACGGACCCAGCTTCCTTTGTGAGTTGTGTACGGCTCTTTTCTTCTCAGTTCCTTCGCTATTTAGAAACACATGCGGTCATGAGTGTTTCATTTAAAAATAGCTTGGCTTTCACTTTGAGTGTGAGCGTTTTTTAAACACTGCAGTGAAAAGGTATCATGTTTTTTCTCTCACCCCACCCCAGCCACGGTAAAAAAAAAAAAAAACAGCAACTCCAGGCATAAGAAGCATTTGGTCAAAGAAGTAATGCAAAGGATAAAAACAAATTCAACCCAAACCCAAGAAAAAGCAAATGGTAGACTCTTTGCTATCTGATATAGCAATCAAGTAGGAAGGAGGGAAATCGATCCTGGTTTCTGTTCAAGTGTTGTGTTTTTCCTCCTCTCTCTCTGGTGTCGAGGCCAGTTCTGTGCAGGTAAAAGGATTCTGTTGTGAAGACCCCAGCCCCAGTTCTCTGCCGGTGAAAGGATTCTGTTGTGGAGATCCCAGCCCCAGTTCTCTGCAGGGGATTCTGTTGTGAAGACCCCAGCCCCAGTTCTCTGCAGGGGATTCTGTTGTGAAGACCCCAGCCCC